>NC_090646.1:493232757-493532757 GCF_040937935.1 Hyperolius riggenbachi | reverse complement strand
GGAGGAGCTAGGCTGAGGGGAGGAAGGACAGAGCGAGAGTGACACCCAGAGAAGGGGTGACACTAACAGGTCTGGGAACTGCCTCTAACAGTAAGGCCAGTTCTTGAGGTCGGGCAAGCCAGGTAGTTAACACACAGACAGATAAGGTACAGATTGAGAAGGCCAATACAGAGTCCAGGAACGAGCAGAGATTGGCAACAGGGTAACAGATATAGCAAGGTACAGAATCAGAGTTCAGAGGAGTGGTCGGACAGGCAAAGGGTCATAACAAATAATACAGTTCAATATTCCTAACGCTAAGGTGTGAGTTCCTTGATCGTCAACACCTTTGGAAACTATGCTAGAACACAGATACAGACAAGGTCTGAGTGCTACCACGTAGTGATCGCAACGGCAGACAACCAGAGAATGACCAGCACCCAGTATATATAGCAAAGCGCTCTCCAGGGCCTCCCCTAAGTGCTGGACCAATGGCAGGTGGTGAAAATGTCAGCTGACCAGCCTGGTCAGCTGACCCTTTTCTGGCTGTCATATAAGCTCTGCCTCTCAGCGCGAGCGCGCGTCCTTCTGAACCTGTGTGGACTAGCAGTCCCAGCCACACCAGACAAGTCTTGTACTGTGACCTCTGACTCAAGCGCGGAAACCGCCGCCCCGCTCTCTACGCGAGCGGCGGTTTCCCTGCGTCCAGCCGCAATGCCAGCTGCTATGTCATGCGTACAATCCGCCGCCTCCAACGCGGACTCCACCGCTCTGCCTATGCGGCATGCGGCGGTTTCTTCACGTTGTGCCGCCATGTTAGACGCGGAAACAGCAGCCTTACTCTGAGCCCTTGCGGCCGCTTTTCCGCGTTTCCTCACAGGTCTGAGGGCAATCTGAGCGTGTGGGCGGTTGATTGGGTGCCCGCAAGGGGCAGATTAGGGTCTAATCTGATGGGTAACAGTGGTAGGGGGTGATTGATGGGTAATTAGTGGGTGTTTAGAGGAGAGAACAGATGTAAACAATGCACTTGGGAGGTGATCTGACGTCGGATCTGCGGGCGATCTGATGGTGTGGGTGGGTGATCAGATTGCCCGCAAGGGGCAGGTTAGGGGCTGATTGATGGGTGGCAGTGACAGGGGGTGATTGATGGGTTATTGACACGTGATTGACAGGTGATCAGTGGGTTATTACAGGGAAGAACAGATGTAAATAATGCACTGGCGAATTGATAAGGGGGGTCTTGTAACGATCGGTGTAACACAGAGAGGGTCTGATTACCGGTGAACTGCAGTATCACCGAGAATACAGAATATACCCGATTATGGGTGATCTGCAGTATCACCGATAATCAGATATATCTACTAACCTCTGGACACCAAGATAACAAGTGAGTGTTTAGATGCAACAGTATACTTTGAGTACTTCTCCAGAAGTAGGTTCCTTCCTCTAGCCTAGACTCTCCAGGGGGGAGGAGCTAGGCTGAGGGGAGGAAGGACAGAGCAAGAGTGACACCCAGAGAAGGGGTGACACTAACAGGTCTGGGAACTGCCTCTAACAGTAAGGCCAGTTCTTGAGGTCGGGCAAGCCAGGTAGTTAACACACAGACAGATAAGGTACAGATTGAGAAGGCCAATACAGAGTCCAGGAACGAGCAGAGATTGGCAACAGGGTAACAGATATAGCAAGGTACAGAATCAGAGTTCAGAGGAGTGGTCGGACAGGCAAAGGGTCATAACAAATAATACAGTTCAATATTCCTAACGCTAAGGTGTGAGTTCCTTGATCGTCAACACCTTTGGAAACTATGCTAGAACACAGATACAGACAAGGTCTGAGTGCTACCACGTAGTGATCGCAACGGCAGACAACCAGAGAATGACCAGCACCCAGTATATATAGCAAAGCGCTCTCCAGGGCCTCCCCTAAGTGCTGGACCAATGGCAGGTGGTGAAAATGTCAGCTGACCAGCCTGGTCAGCTGACCCTTTTCTGGCTGTCATATAAGCTCTGCCTCTCAGCGCGCGCGCGCGTCCTTCTGAACCTGTGTGGACTAGCAGTCCCAGCCACACCAGACAAGTCTTGTACTGTGACCTCTGACTCAAGCGCGGAAACCGCCGCCCCGCTCTCTACGCGAGCGGCGGTTTCCCTGCGTCCAGCCGCAATGCCAGCTGCTATGTCATGCGTACAATCCGCCGCCTCCAACGCGGACTCCACCGCTCTGCCTATGCGGCATGCGGCGGTTTCTTCACGTTGTGCCGCCATGTTAGACGCGGAAACAGCAGCCTTACTCTGAGCCCTTGCGGCCGCTTTTCCGCGTTTCCTCACAGGTCTGAGGGCAATCTGAGCGTGTGGGCGGTTGATTGGGTGCCCGCAAGGGGCAGATTAGGGTCTAATCTGATGGGTAACAGTGGTAGGGGGTGATTGATGGGTAATTAGTGGGTGTTTAGAGGAGAGAACAGATGTAAACAATGCACTTGGGAGGTGATCTGACGTCGGATCTGCGGGCGATCTGATGGTGTGGGTGGGTGATCAGATTGCCCGCAAGGGGCAGGTTAGGGGCTGATTGATGGGTGGCAGTGACAGGGGGTGATTGATGGGTGATTGACAGGTGATCAGTGGGTTATTACAGGGGGGATAGATGCATACAGTACACGGGGGGGGGGGGTCTGGGGAGAATCTGAGGGGTGGGGGGGTGATCAGGAGCCTAAACTAAAATTAGGACCTAAACTAAAAAAATAGCATTGACAGATAGTGACACAGAGTGATTTATGAGTGATTAGGGGAGTGATTGGGTGTAAACAGGGGTCTGAGGGGTGGGCAGGTGGGGGTCTGAGGGGTGCTGTGGGCGATCAGAGGGAAGAGGGGGGCAGGATCAGTGTGTTTGGTGCAGACTAGGGTGGCTGCAGCCTGCCCCGGTGGTCCCTCGGACACTGGGACCACCAGGGCAGGAGGCAGCCTGTATAATACACTTTGTATACATTACAAAGTGTATTATACCCTTTGTATGCGGCGATCGTGGGGTTAACAACCCGCCGGCGCTTCCGAACGGTCGGCAGGTTGTCGTTGCGGGTGGGAGGAGCCAGTTGCCGGGGGAAGCGCGCGTCACCAGTGACGCGATCGCTCCCCGAGCATGCTGAAAGGACGCAACGCCGATGGGCGTATTGCGGTCCTTTTGGCGTCCACTTTGCCGCTGCCCATCAGCTGTGGGCGGTCGGCAAGTGGTTAAAGATCCATCATGGAGGATGGACAATGATGGTAAAGCACTTTATTTCCATGCCACCCACTCACTATTCTCCCTGATGTAAGCCTCTCCATTCTGCTCTACGCCATTTTTGTTTTATTAGTCGGGTATAGCCAAGTGACATGTCTGGATACAGGGTTTGTTCCCTACAGTGTCACCCTTAGGGCTGAACTTGATCCTTACAGGTGACACTAATGGTGCGCGCTGTTAAACTGAACTCTGATTGTAGACAAAAATCCATGTACACTAGCAACTAGAGAGGTTCAATGAGCTGCTAATAATTACGGCTTGGATGCAAACTGTATATGGCTTGGAAATGGAAAAAACAGTGCATTTTCCCTTTTCAAACACCTTTTAAAACAGACAAACTATAGGTGCACATTAGATAAAAGTCATCTGAAACTGCCAATAACGTACCCTTTGGCCAACTTTTTGGCCTTTCTAATGTGTGTACAATGTACAGACATCATCGCTTCCAACATTTAGGATCCTTAATGACCCCAAAATATGTTGATTACAATGTTATTTTCGCTCTTCATGTCAGTTCCTCATATGCTGATCATTGTCCCTCTGACCACATTCATAGCTACACAACGCACCACTACCCACAAGGCTAGCAATGCGTCTGTACAGCATCGGTTCCTGATTTGTTACGCTTGGGATTGTTTACCAATCCCCGATAGATCACAATTGTTGCATGTGTGTACTGAACTGTGAGCAGGAAATGATGACAGGGCTCTGGATGAATAAAAAATACAGTATAATCTCATCATCATAAACTCTGATATAGTAAACATTTGGGTATAGTAAACTACCTCTCAAGGTCCCGGCCAATCTCCATTATAAGTCTATGGGAGCAACTCCTGGTATAGTAAACTCTGATATAATAAAATGTCTGTTATAGTAATCCTGTTTTTTGGCCCCTCCATGATGCTGACTCTGGATATAGTAAACAGTGGGCGGTGCATGCGTCATATGTCAGTGTGAAACCCATGGTTGGCTGCTCTATTCAGGTTGGATGCAGGTGAGTTAATGCCTGATAACATTTGTAAGACAAGAAGAAAGTACCAATAAACAGCCTGGGAGAAATGAGGAATAATGTGAACATAAACAAGAGGATGCAGCATTACCACTTCCACTTTGCAATCACTGATAAACGTATTGTTAGTCCTCCCACAGGAGTGTACGCACTCCCGGGTATCTCTTCCCTTATCAGTGATGACGCTCCTGGTAGCGTGTGGAGCACAGTAGAGGCTACTTTCACTTGTAGTGCAGATCAGAGCGGGCCTACTCACTGCAAAACTAAAGAGAGTGGAGAGGAGAGTTGCGAGTGGCTTATTATGATTGGCTGCATTTTGAATAAAGGCTTCAAGATTGGCTCAAGTGTGAGCAGAAAGTTTTGCAGAACACATGCAAGTCCCACCCGTGGAGGTATTGGAGCCACTCACAGGAAGTGAGTAGCAGCCTCTATTCAGTGACAGCTGCAATTTTTAAGGCGCCCTGGATACTGTACTAGTGATTTGTCCAACCTGGTTATGCATCCCTATGGTATACTTAACCTTGTAGTCCACTAAATGTGCAGGTACAGTACAAGCACTGGCTTGTATTGTATTGTATTGTACTGTACCTTCCCTGGGAGGACAGAGTTGCTCCTTTACAGCAGAGAATGTACCAGGGCATGCTGGGCTATTTTTAGTACAATTTCTGATATAGTAAACTTCTAATATAGTAAACCACTTTTCCTAGTTCCCTTGGCGTTTACTATAACAAGATTATACTGTATTCTTGTTTTGTACCAAAATCAGTGAAGCGTGAAGGTAGATTGTGGCAGTAAAGGGTATGTGGGTGGAGGTGAGGAGCTCAGACCAACTCCCATCCCCCCATTCCTCCAATAGACAAACTGAACTGAATATGACATTTCCACTTTTTCATTAATTAGCACAATTGTCCTGTAGTTCTGTGTAGATACAGAGTCTGCTACACAAGATGCTTGTCAGTGGGATGACAAAGGTTAGCAAAAACCCGGTGGCAGCACTGGTCGTGTCAGTGAGAAATATTGCTCATTGTTTACCACAGGCTTCCCCTGTGACACCTGTGGGGCTGAGAACTAATAGGAACTGTGGACATGGAACAGTTTCCATGCTGCTTCATTCGGGAAACCATCCCTTCAGAACTGAATGCCAAGTTCCAGCCTGCAGCTTCCCATACATCACTGTTCATGACAAATAAGGGGTCAGTATGGAGAGCCTCTCTCTCTTCAGGAACAAAAGGCTTGGGGTGCTTTGACACTATACACACTGTGTTGGGCATCCTTTACTCTGATGGAATCTGCCTCACCACTAACGTGCAGATGTGAACATACCATTGCAATATAAGCAAGCATGAGTGCTGTTCACACCAAGAGCACTTTTAATCTCCTTAGCGGTAACCCCAAGTCAGGCTTGGGCTGGGAAATCCACAGCTCAGAGCAGTAACCTTGAGCCTGACTCAGTGTAGCCACCAGGAGGTATGTGCAGAGCCTGCGCACAGTGGGCGTTTGTAACTCACCTCCCCGGGATCCAGACACTGGCAGCTATTCTTCTTTCAGCCCTCGGAGGCTCTCGATCCCTCAGGTGAGATTGCCGTGTGTCACATGGCGTCAGACGGCGATCTCACTATAAGGGTACAGAGGGAGAATTGCAGCGCGGTATGAATGTTTTCCTGCTTTTCGGGTATAAAAGCTTGTGAAAACAATGCACCGCTTTTAGACCCTAAAATCCAGAAGTCATAAAACCGCTAGGGAGGTTAAAGAGCTTTTTCTGATCTCCAGCACTTTCCAGTGTATTAAAAAGCATTTGGACAATTAAATCCTATTTAATTTCACAATTATATTTCACAACAGACAGAATTGTTTTTATTGAAATTGCAAAAATGCTGCATGTAGCATTTTTGGAGCGATGTAGCAAGTATAGAAAAGCAAAAGTGCTGTGAAAATGTCTTCAAAATCGTTTATGAAAAATCGCTCCAAAATCACTAATTGCTTGCGCTTTTTGGTGTGAAACAAAAGTGTATGTAAACTTTCATGAAAACAATCTTACACACAGAGCCAATGCTACATTGACACGTGTGTGTGTGTGTGTGTGTGTGTGTGTGTGTGTGTGTGTGTGTGTGTGTGTGTGTGTGTGTGTGTGTGTGTGTGTGTGTGTGTGTGTGTGTGTGTGTGTGTGTGTGTGTGTGTGTGTGTGTGTGTGTGTGTGTGTGTGTGTGTGTGTGTGTGTTCCTTGCAACCAAGGCAACAGAACGCTATGTGGTGAGCAGACAAAACATTAACGTTTTCTAGCTTTGGGTGAATGTTTCATTTGCATGTTTAAAAATTATGTCCATATATGGGTATGGAAGTTGTTTATATGTAGACATTCTTTTTAAGACCATTTTTGATTTTATGAGGTGCGCCAATCAAGCTCTGTGATGCTAAAGTTGATTTATGGAGTGGAAGAGGGTACCCACTGTGCAAGTCATTGTCTATCCACCGAGGATGGAATTTATAGAGGGAAGAATTGGAGCAGTGCTGCTTTGAACTTTGCACATGCTTTGTACTACTTTCATAAAACAGCTGAGAGAATCCAAGAGACACGAGCAGACAGAAGGGGGGAGAGAATAGATAGCACAGTTGTGGAATCCACCTCACATTGTGACTTGGTGGCAGTAGTCAGAAAGAAAGAATGGGAAAGTAAGTCTGTTCTTTTGGGACACAGACAACAGTAAAAACTTCAGGCTTCCTTCACACATACATTTTTACATTTCTGGTCTGGTCTAGTCCTGTCAGTTAGGGTCGGTTCACATTTGTGGCTCAGTTTTTTGTCCCAGACCAAAACCGGAGCCACGGATACCAATGTTAAAAATAGCAGCCGTCTTCACACACTTCAAAAACGGATTCGTGGGCGATCCGGGGGATCCGTTTTGAAAAACGGAAAGGAGAGTTCAGATTTGTCGGGACTTCACGGACCCCGGATACACGGAGGGGTAATGAAAGGCAATGCAAAAACGGATTTCCCTCTACACAGAGAACTTTGCACACAGAAACGGAGGGAGATCTGGATTGCCTACTGCCTGCTCCTCCCCTCTACACCACCCCCATAGGTGTTCCCGGGTATACCTGAGGGGGTAGCTGCCAGAAAGGGGGGCAGCGGGCACTGGGGAGGGGGGTTCAGCCTCCCCCCCACCTAGGTCCCCCCATCCCCGCTCCCCCTCCAGCTATGTCCGCTATAGCAAAAGTAATGATGGCAAAAGTAATAGTGAGCAACAGAGTGGGGGAGCAATTAACTTCCTTCCTCTGTTTGCCACGTGACTACCTGCAATGCCACCCACTAGAGCGAAGGAAGGTAATTGCTTCCTCACTCGCTCGCTTATTATTACTTTTGCCATCATTACTTTTGCTATAGCGGACATAGCTGGAGGGGGAGAGCGGACGGGGGACCCAGGTGAGGGAGGGGGACCGACCTCCCTTCCCTGCCGCTGTGCCCGCTGCCCCCCTTCCTGGCTGCTATCCTATGCAGCATAGCACCCCCTCCACCCACGGCTATTTTTAAGGGACACAGACATGGTTTTTAAATTGTAAACGGACTGGAAACGTGCTGCAAAAGGGCAGCACAGATCCGTTTTTGATCGGTTTATATTCCGGTTTAGAAAACTGGAGCCTGGACTGTGGATTGCGTTCTGCAACCACATCTAGTGTGGACTGAGCCTTAGGCAACAGTGTTGGCCCGGTTCACATTAGCGTTAAAAAATGGTCCGTTCTCGGATCCTAACGCAACGGATCCTAACAGATGCGAACGGATCCAATGTTAACCTATAGATACGTTAACATTGGTCTGTTAGAACAGATCCGTTCTGCAAGATCTGATGAAGAGACCGCAAATTTGGTTCTGCTGCAATTTTTATGGACCGCTGAGCCCACAGGAACGGAAACGGAAGCTGAAGCACTGCATTGGGGGCAATCAGAAAACGGAACGTTCTTCACACCGTTCTAGCCAACAAAATCCACTTTGCTGATGTGGGTCTGGGGGGATGTGAGGAAACGGAAAGGAAGCAGCTGAACAGCAAACAGAGTGAAAATGGATCTAATTGACAGGTAATCAGATCCGTTTTAACGGATATGTTTGCCAGTAATTGCCAGTGTGAATTGGGTGCTATCTGACTAGACCGGAAATGTACACCCATAGATAACTGATACAAAACCTATTTATGTGTGAACACATTCATAGAAACACATACAAAACTGTCAAAAACTGACAGGACTGGACACATTTGTATCTGTGAACCAAGAGATTCCAATCTGTTTTCATTGGAGTTCGCAATTAATTGTTACAGTTTTCAAAATGACTGGCTGAAAATAAAAGACACAATGTAAAATGATTTTACTAAATACATTTCCCTGTGGAAAGTTAATGGTAATTTTATGTTCCTCTAGTGAAAAATTAACTCTGATTACACTGCAAGTTTTCCTGTGTTTTGTTCGTTTCCGTTCTTCTTAGGTTTTTTACGTTTTCCTATTTGTTCCTCTGCCACTCCTTCTTCCTTCGGCAGGTGCTCCCCTAACCCTAATCCTGGCTCCCCTCCAGCCCCGTCCCGACTTACTTTCCACTATTAGTCACTGGTCACACTTCTGCTAGTCCGCCCCGGGCGTTTCATTGGTGGCTGAGGGATGCTGCAGCCGCTGATTGGCTGCCGGAGTGTCCCGGGGGAGGAGGACCAGGGTTTGGGGAGCTACTTATTAGGAGAGGCGAGTGGTTTGGAGCTCAGAGATCTGTGATGTGAGGACCAGTCAGAGGCTGTGCGATAAAAGCCGGGCTGATAAAGGGACAGCTATTCTCACACTCCAAACTACAGAGCTGGAGCAGCCACATAACTCCGCAGCATCCCCCCATCACTTGTTGCACAGCGAGCACACCGCAGTCATGGGCTCCTTCGCCCTGGAGATATTTGGCTTGTCGATCAGCATTGTGGGCTGGGTAGGGGTGATCCTGGCATGTGCCCTCCCCATGTGGCAGGTGTCTGCTTTCATAGAGCAGAACATCGTGGTGGCTCAGTTCATCTGGGAGGGACTGTGGATGTCGTGTGTTGTGCAGAGCACCGGGCAGATGCAATGCAAGGTGTATGACTCCATCCTAGCCCTGAGCCCGGAGCTGCAGGCTGGCAGGGCTCTCACCGTCATGGCATCCATCGTGGGGCTCATCGCCCTCCTGGTCACTGTAGTGGGGGCTCAGTGCACCACCTGCTTCCAGGGCAGCAAGATGAAGAGCCGGATCGTGTTTGCTGGAGGAATTATCTACGTGGTGACCGGACTGCTGGTCCTCATCCCCCTCTGCTGGATCGCCAACATCGTCATCAGAGAGTTCTACGACCCCCATGTGCCTGCCTCCAAGAAGAGGGAGATGGGCGCTGCACTGTATGTAGGCTGGGCGGCCACTGCGCTGCTGCTGCTAGGAGGGGTGCTGCTGTGCCTCTCCTGCCCCATGAAGGGGCAGTTCACCCCTCCCGTCAGATACTCTGCCTCTCGCAGACCGACATCCAACGGGGACTACGACAAGAAGAACTATGTATAAGGACAGGGGACATCTGTAGGAACTTCTCATTCTGCTCTCATCTCCTGGCACTGTGGCTGCCCAAACCAGTGCCCTGTCTTCCTGAGGACTTTCTATGCAGGAACCAACTCATACTGTCCTCCAAGGACCAAAAACTGTCCTCCATGGACCACAAACTGTTCTCCATTGGACCACAAACTGACTGACCTCCATGGACCTTTCTGTTCGTGGACAGCCAATCACAAGTGACTTTCCTACACCTGAGTCCATGGATGGCTACAGCAGGACTCTCAGTATTTATCGTACCTACAAAGTCTGATGGGACAATTCTTTTCTACGGTCTGTGAAATGACTTTTCTTCAAATCACAGGGTGTATATAAAATCAATGTGTATATTTAGAGAACAAACTGTTTTTTGATCAGATGGTCGCTACTGCTTTACGTTTCTTATTTCAAAATATTGCACAGCACCAGTATAGTATGATTCGCCCATCTCACAAATGGTGCCTTTTTGTCAGATAAGCATCTCAGCTACAGCAGATCGTGCTATGAAGGGCAAGGCAATGGCCATACTGCAATCCACCTCCCTAATACCTTTCAGTAGGCTGCAGAAAAGCCGATAGCATTACTTGTCATATGACTTGATTGAGAAGGGCTGGCTAAGGATATTAGGTTATAATGGGACCATTCAGACTGTACAGCGCAGCAGACACTGGTTAGCCTTAAAGTGGTTAAATCTATGGCGTTATTTTAAGGTTATGTGCTGGTGTGCAGTATACAGCTTATTGCCATATTTGTGAGTGGTTTATTTTGTCACAGCAAATATAACTCAACCAGATTTACAGTGCAAAGGAAGGTTGTATATGTATATGTATGAACAAAAGATACCATTCTGATGTAGATCTGCTTTGATGGATACATTGACTGGGGGCAGAGTTATAGGGACAATGGGGATACAGATTGGGGACCACAATGACCTTTTGAAGAGTGATCAGTCTTACATTTCTTTAGTTCTGTTTAAGGTAGCCACACAATACAAATTGTTATATTTCTTGTTATATTTCTTTTCAGTTTAAGAATTACAGTTAATGTTTGTGATTAGTTGTAACAGTTAAAAAAACTGACCAATTATGAAACAAAAAAAACTTTGAAAACTTAGAAAGAATTGCTCGGGTCACACTGACAATCCTACACCATCAATTTATATAAAAACTGATCAGAAAAAATCAATGACTACCAATCCACTTATATTGCTACACAAGAGAAACTCGAACAAATTTCTCACTCAAATTAAAAGCGTTTGATTTTTCTGTACAACCACGCCTTTTAATCCAATTGCTGTAAAATCAAATCTTTTTACATTTTAGTATTTTTATTGTATCATGTGTGGCCACCTTAAAAGGTAGTTTTAATGGTTAACTATAGGCAAAAGCAGTGGGGTAGCAATAGGGGGGTTTAGAGGTTTCGACAGCACAGGGGCCTCTGGACCAGAGGGGCCCTCCTTCAGTCACTGTATTAGCTTTTTATTGGTAATATGTTAGTAATGATCACCTGGATTTGTGCTTTGAATAGTGGTAATCATTAACAAACTGTTGTTGTTCCCTAGATATATCTCTCTGACAGGGTGGTTGCCCTTGGCAGCTTTTGGTGCTTCATGTCAATTGTTATGTATAGAGTGCTGGGGGGGGGGCATGTAAAACTTGCACTGGGGCCCATAGCTCCTTAGCTATGCCACTGGGCAAAAAGTAAATGATCGTTAAATTGTCCTCTTGTGCAGAAAGTGTACTCACTCACATTACTCCGCTGCAGATCACAGCCCTGGCTGCCTAGTGCCAAGTGGTTGGCTACTAGTCAGTATTTGATATAGCCCAGAGTCACATGTTTTCTATAACTTGTAGTCACAGGATGCTAAACATGCAGAACCACAACATTTTGTGCTTGACCGTTTACTCCTGATTGAGCTAAACGTATTATTCTCAAATGGCAGCCTTGTTGCTTTGTTCCACTTTTTCTCATGAAGGATAACTGGATGTGTTGCTCTGCTCTACAGTACTCAATGCGAAGATGTTTGGTACCCTGTTGCAACTTGCAGTGTTACATTGTAATGTTTTTTTTTTTTTTATATATATATATATATATATGCTGTAATGTCATTCTGTACTAAGTAAAACATTTATTTAAATTTATACATTTTGCAAAAAAAAAAAAAAAGTCTACCAAATTCTCTTTTACAATTTTTAAAATGAATAAATGACTTTTTAAAAAAAGAAAATAAAGGCATGTTTTTTTCCGCGAAACACTTGAGTGGATTGTTACCCCTGAACAGCAATCTGGCTAGTAGTGTGTGTGTGTGTGTGTGTGTGTGTGTGTGTGTGTGTGTGTGTGTGTGTGTGTGTGTGTGTGTGTGTGTGTGTGTGTGTGTGTGTGTGTGTGTGTGTGTGTGTGTGTGTGTGTGTGTGTGTGTGTGTGTGTGTGTGTGTGTGTGTGTGTACGTGTGTTTGTGTGTGTGTGTGTGTGTGTAGGGGGGGGGGGAGACCACTATTGCAAAAAATGGTAAAATTTAAAAAAAATGTAAGCACATAAAATACATTTCTGTAATGTTGCTGTCACTTACAGTTATTAGTAGAAATCTATCAGAAATGACAGGTTTTGGACTAGACCAACTGCCCATGGGGGATTCTCAGTATTTCATTAATTCTTTACCAAAGCACTCCCTGGATAGGATCTATACAAAGATGCAGGCCACCTCCTACCTGTCTGCACACTACTTTGGCAGTTGGTCTTAGCAACTGATGTTCACATGTGCTTTTGAAAATAAAGAAAACCCTGAGACTCCCCCATAAGGAGATGGGCTAGTCCAAAATATTATAGTTCTGTCAAATTTCTACTACCTACTGTAAGTGACAGCAACATAGGAGAAAAGTAATTTATAGCACATTTTACTTTGGGAAACATGTACTTTTTATTTATTTGTTTTCATGTGTTTTAAATTTTACAATTTTTAGTTATAGTGGTCTTTCAAGTTGGCCACAAACCTTACAATTAAAAGATCCAATTTTACACCACTTCAATAAATACGATCGGTTGTCCCAAAATATCGAAAGCTTTTGTTTTTGATCAAGAAATCCAATCAAATCAGACATGTTAGAAAATTCAGACCAATTTTATCAAGAATTGTATGGTGTGTGATGGATTGTGAAATTGTATTCAACCAGAAAAAAATTGTATGTTACTATTCAGTACATACACCAAACTTTATTTTTTTTTTCTCTCAATTTTTTCGAGCCAATCAGTTTTTCGGAGTTTACAATCTTTCATCCCCAAATTTCGGCAATCTCGAAAATATGCGTGTGGTACCTCAAAGATTCTAATCGAAACTTCCGATCAATCAAATTGTATGGTGTTTGGCCACCTTTAGGCTATGTTCGCGGTGGGGTGTTGAGGAGCGATGTGACAGAGGCATTTTAACACACAAAAACAAACCGCAATCGTAATCTTTGCACTATTCAGACTACAGTAGCCCAACACTTGTCTGCACAATGCCCTTTCAGCACATAGCAAGTGAGAGAGTACTAAAAGTATATAAACATAGTAGAAAGCTCAGATAGAAAAGCAGAGATGGATTCAGATGTAATGGGGTCCTTGGTGAGGTAGATTTGGCTCCCCCTGTGGTCCTTTTGGTAAGCTGAAGTAGAGAGAGGTCAGAAAAGGTGGCAGATGGGCCCCTTGACACCCACTAGGTCCCAGGCACCTTGTTTACTTAGTTTGAGACTTCTCCAGAGTACTTTTCTTTTCTTCCAGCAGCTCCGGGCACAGAGCAAATGTTCTCAGTCAGCACAGTCCTAAGAATTCTAACCCTATCAAAAATTGCATCAAATGTTACTACTATATACAGGGCCGGTTCTAGACTTTCTGCAGCCTGGAGCAAACTGTGAGGGGGGCAGCGAGCACAGCGGCGGGGAGGGGGGTCGGACCCCTCTTCCCACACCTGGGTCCCTCGTCCCCTCTCCCCCTCCTACTATTAGCTCTGTTTAAAAGCATTAGGCACCGGCGGGGAAGCAATGACTTACTCACCCCCTTACGTTCCAGCGTGCATTCCACCGTTCGTCACTTCCTGCAAAGCCGCCCACCACTATAGGTATATGAGCGGTGGAACGCAAGGCTGGAACTAACGTAAGGAGGTGAGTGCGTCATTGCTTCCCCTCCGCTGCCTAATGCTTTTAAACAGAGCTAATAGCAGGAGGGGGAGAGGGGACGGGGGACCCTGGTGTGGGAAGAGGGGTCCGACCCCCCCTCCCCGCCGCTGTGCTTGCTGCCCTCCTTCCTGGCTGCTACTCCCTCCAGCTCAGCTGTCTACCCCCCACCCACGGCCAGACGGGTGCCCCCCCACCCCACGAGTGCCGCCTGAGGAACCTGCCTCACCCCGCCTCATGAGCGGCCCGGGGTTGAGGACACAGCACAAAAAAAAGAAAACCTTTTTTTTGTAGGCTAGGGAAGAAATGGAACTCCTTTTAGAATTTTAGTGCTATTATTCCCTTCTTTCCTTGGTGACTCCCTGGACTCAAATATTCCTTGGTGCCATGGAGAGTTGGAGACATGAAGTACAAGAACATCTCAGTAATAACCACATATAGCAGTAAGGGCTCAAACCCACTAGAAGCCTTTTCTAAGCACATGTGATTTTGAAAAGCTCTTGCTAATGCAATGCTATGGGGGATTTTTATAAAATCACATCGCTCAAGTGGAATCACACCCATAGCATTATATTAGCAAGAGCTTTTCAAATAGAAATGGAAATGGCCAATGCTTAGAAATGGCTTAGTAATGTACTGCTAGTGGGTTCCAACTTCTAGGCCTAACAGACTGAAAGTTTCTTATGAATCCCCAACTATCTGAGGGCTCGTTTCCACTATCGCGAATCTGCATGCGTCCAACGCATGCGGATTCGCACATGTAATGCAAGTGGATGGGTCTGTTTCCACTGTAGCGTTGTTGAGGTGCATTTTTTTCAGCGGTGAAATAACGCATAAAAGAGCCGCAGAATTCGCCTGCGAGTGGAATGCATGCGAATCGCCGCTAATGTATTTAATAGGGAAATCGCCTGCGGCTTTGGTATGCGAATTTTCATGCGAATTCGCATGGAAATCAATGGAAATGCACACCGGCACTGCCATGGTTAAATTTGCATACAGCGTCATTCATGCGAATACGAAAATACGCATACACCCACATGCAAAATTCGCATCCGCATGCGAATTTTTACCACGGCAATTCGCACCGCACAAGTGGAAACGGGCCCTAAAACTTAGAATGGTTTTGCGCAGATCTGGGGTTTAAAAAACTCCATAAAGCATAAAATATATTCCTCAGTTTATTCATATTTTTTTGCAGTTCATTTTTAAACACATTATTTCACATCCATTCCATCTTATTACTAAAATCAGTTGAGATCTGAAGGGCGCGGTCTTCACCAAACTACATCCAGAAATGCCGATAACAAGAAAACTTACGTACCTCAACATTTGATTGGAGTAATTGTTTGTTGTAACAGTTGAGTTTCATAAAATGTTTCACGCTAATGGTATATAAACACCATGTTATCACATAGAAATTTGGCAGCTACCCTATATGCTACAGTGAGGAAGAAAAAAGCAGAGGCACTGTAGTAGCAAAAATGAGGTACCTTTTTAATCCACGGTGTAGAACACAGCAAGGGTACACAGTGGGGGTGAGGGGATGCCTTCACTGGTGTGAATTCCAAAACAATGTTGGTCCGTGTACCGTGGCCAATCATAAACCTCTTGTCTCCTTCAGGAGGGCGCCAACTATTGGGGATAAAATCACTAATAGTGAGTTCAGATCGGGGAATGAGCAGAATTGGTTTAATTTAAGATTGGGAAAAGCGTACAACTTGGCGCTAAGACCATTTATTTTAAACAGTTCTTGCATTGCCGATCTAAAAACACTGTGTATGCAATCATCTGCTCATGCAACCGTTTTTATGTAGGACAGACCACCCGCATGATATGCACCCGCTTTCAAGAACATGTCAATTCGATTAAAACGGGTGTGGGGGCGGGGAGATTTATCCCACATATGCGTGAGTGTCACAATGGGAATTCAAACTCTCTGCAATTTTTGGGCTTACAAATTCCCATACCCCATATGGGAGGTAACCATGAACAGATCTTGCTTCAACAAGAAGCCAGATTCATTTCTGAAACAGGGGCTTGTGGTCCTTTAGGACTGAACGAGAGAAATGAGCTGCATTGCTTTCTCTCTAAATATTAATATGCCTCATTTGTATCTCTATCTTTAACTGGTAACCAAGCTATCTCTAAGTGTAATATAATTTGTTTAAACCTCTAAGTATTTATTTGCTGTTTTTCAGACGATTGTGTCCCCTTGTATACACTGGCATGAAGTTTATGATCACTATGGCAACATCCCTCTATGTGCGGCCAACGACAGGCAGGCATTGACGCCAGATCCAGCTAGTGACGACACGCAACATGCGGGGAGAACTGCCGCTCACCTATTGGTTAGAGCAAGCATACATGTCACTTCCGGTGGGCGGAGCCAATATGCTGGGACGTCGCGGCGGCGATCTGAGGGCGTTGCGTCCTGCCGAGATGGCGGTGAGTGAAACTACTTAAAGCCAGATGATACTTCGGTTTGTTTGTTCCTTACCTTTGCCTCTGAAGAAGCGTTCTTAGCGAAACAGCTGTCAGGCATCCCCTCACCCCCACTGTGTACCCTTGCTGTGTTCTACACCGTGGATTAAAAAGGTACCTCATTTTTGCTACTACAGTGCCTCTGCTCTTTTCTTCCTCATATGCAAGTGTATGCTTCTGAGAGCACGTTTTTAGCACAGAGTATTGGATCCGGTGCACCCAATGTCTTCTGCCCTCATCTAGTGCCAGCCTTTTTTCTTCTCTACATTGCGCCTATATGCTACAGTGTTCTCCCCAGAAATGTTTTCCAGCCGGGTGGCATTAAAAAGTAGCCGGGTGGGGGAGAATGTTCGGCGCTTCTCTGCACAACTCTGCTTACAGCATAAGAGGCGGATGAGGAAACAAGCCGATGATCGCCGGATGGTCACCAAAATTAGGTGGATGGGGCACCCGGCTAAAAGAGCCTGGGGAGAACACTGAATGTGACTCCTTGGGGTTGATTCATCAAAGGAAATAGCGTAAGCAACTTCCTGTTGGTTGCGCTGATAAATCAGCGCAACTTAATTTGTTTCCATGCACGCTACACACTCTAGTATTAGCGTAGTGTGCATAACTAAGCAACAGCCGCTGCCTACAAAAGCTGCACGGTAGTGATGTTAATTAACATGGTAGAGGTCGAGCTAGTGATGTATCGCAGTAGCGATACATCACTACCGCATGGCTTCTGTAAGCTGCGGCCGTAGCTTAGTTACGCACGTTATGCTGCAACTGTCGCGCGTAGCATGCGAGGAAACAAAATTAAGTTGCATTGATTTATTAGCGCGAGCAACATGAGGTTGCTCGTGCTATATCCTTTGATGAATCAACCCCTTTGTCCTTTATGTTTCATGCATTGTACATTTCTAGTTGTATTTTTTTAGCAGATTTTTTTTCTCTTTAAATCATTCTGTGTATTTTTGTTTCTTTCCGTTGCCTGAATGTTATTTCATATGCATGATATTTCCTGGGGGGGGGGGGGGGGGGGGGTATTGCAGATGTGTGCAATGTGCAGATAGTGTGCAGGGGCCATATATAATGATTATATAGGGCCCCTGCAGACTGTCTGCAATACCACATGGCCCCCAACTACCCCCCAACACCCAGCTCGCCAGTAATATCATACATAGATGAAATAACATTAATGTTCAGCCAACAGCGCCCTGCAAAACCGTGAGCACATACTGCTTGAGGCAAGGAACACAGTTCGTGTCCGTGCACGCAGAGACAGCTTGTATCACGCGCCTCTGCAGACTGACATGACGGCAGAGCCTTGCACTATCACCCCGCCTCTTACTGCCGCTGAGCCAATGAAGGCACCAGCTCGCCAGGAAGCTTCAGGACAGCGCTGCTTGCTTTTTTTCAAGAGAGCCAGGCACGTCCTGACAGCTCGGCTCGGGGTGATGACAGCCAGGAAAGCAGCCGAGCGGTAATTGATTTTACCTGGGCGGCCCGCCCACCTGTTTGATCCTGGGGAGAACACAGTGCTAAGTGACACATACCCCATGTCACTTCAGTGTAATGCTGGGAATACATGGTTCGTTTTTGCCGCTCAATTCTGCAGTCGATTCTCTTATTTTCCGCTTGTTTTTCTTATCTTTTTCCATCACTTCTATCAGAAATCGAGCGACGAAAGGATCGAAAGAGAGATCAGACATGTTGGAAATTATCTATCGAACCATCTAATCACTTTAAAAATGAACCGTGTATTCCCAGCATAACTCCTTCATGGAAGCAACAAACATATAAACTGTATTTCATTTGGAACAACCATTTCACTGTTGTTTTTTTCCCATAACATTATGAATCGAGTGCATTGGGACTCAGTATGGGGGGATTGCAGGTGGAAGTGGTGCACAGCTTTGTGTTGCACCGAGTGTTATAAAGCTAGCAGGTGCAGTGATGTGATTATTATTAAATCACATTCATGCTGGAATCTGATCTAAAATCAAGTAGTGCAATGAAGTAGACTAGAGCGAGGCATATCATTGAGATAGCAATCATTTTCATAGTCTCAATCAAATTTCACAGACAGTGTATGGCCAGCCTTACAGTGGTGGGTTCACTGCCTGTCAGTTACCTGGGTGGTATAGCCTAGCTTTTGTGAGAGGCTGGAGGCTTCTGAGCATGGTGGTGGTATACTGCTTGAACAAATCTGTACTCAATATATTAACACCAGAGCCGGCACAACTAATGTTCAGGCACTGTATCCAACAATCTATAGCTGTGCAGTTACCGTACAGTGGTTAACTGTGTGTCAGCAATCGGAACCATCCACACATAGGGACTACTGTACATTCAGTAACATTATCTAGCAACCGAGTGACAGATAATCTCTGTCTAATGGGTAGCTGACTAAGCCCTAATGCCACTTTAATTATTCTTGATCACTTTAGGTGACAGCTGTAGCCTCTTCAACAATCAGCTATGCTGGATTGGTCAGTAGTAATCGTCATGTCTAGGAGAACTCATGGAGAAGCATGTGATCAGTTTGATCAGCTGATAGCAGTGGCGTAGCTACAAACCTCTGGGCCCCGATGCGGAATCTGGATGTGGGCCCCCCCTTCCGGCAACAACAGCCCCCCCCCCCCTGCAACACCAGAAGCACACACATATCCGAATCCCTATAGCTGTGCATGGCATGGCTATATTAATTCAGCTTTCCAGTAGCATGGGTGCCACGTTCAATTTGCAAACATACGCAGCACCCAGAGGAAATAGGGCAATTAGTAGCAAGATGCCAGTCTGAAGGAAAATAATCGTTATGTGCGCAGCATTCACCAGATAATAATCATTATGTGCGCAGCATTCACCAGATAATAATTGTTATGTGCGCATCATTTACCAGAAAATAATCGCTATGTGCGCAGCATTCATCAGAAAATAATCGTTATGTGGGAGCATTCACCAGAAAATAATAGCAATGTGGGGAGCAGTCACCACAAAATAATCATTATGTGTGCAGCATTCACCATAAAATAATCGCTATGTGGGGAGCATTCACCAGAAAATAATCATTATGTGCGCAGCATTCACCAGAAAATAATCGCTATGTGGGAGCATTCACCAGAAAATAAACGCTATGTGGGGAGCATTCACCAGAAAATAATCGCTATGTGGGAGCATTCACCAGAAAATAATCGTTATGTGGGAGCATTCGCCAGAAAATAAACGCTATGTGGGGGCATTCACCAGAAAATAAACGCTATGTGGGAGCATTCACCACAAAATAAATTCTATGTGGGAGCATTCACCAGAAAATAATCGCTATGTGGGGAGCATTCACCAGAAAATAATCTCTATGTGGGGAGCATTCACCAGAAAATAAACGCAATGTTGGGGCATTCACCAGAAAATAATCGCTATGTGGGGAGCATTCATCAGAAAATAACCGTTATGTGGGAGCATTCACCAGAAAATAATAGCAATGTGGGGAGCAGTCACCACAAAATAATCATTATGTGTGCAGCATTCACCAGAAAATAATCGCTATGTGGGGAGCATTCACCAGAAAATAATCATTATGTGTGCAGCATTCACCAGAAAATAATCGCTATGTGGGAGCATTCACCAGAAAATAAATGCTATGTGGGGAGCATTCACCAGAAAATAATCGCTATGTGGGAGCATTCACCAGAAAATAATCGCTATGTGGGAGCATTCACCAGAAAATAAACGCTATGTGGGGAGCATTCACCAGAAAATAATCGCTATGTGGGGAGCATTCACCAGAAAATAATCGCTATGTGGGAGCATTCACCAGAAAATAATCGTTATGTGGGAGCATTCACCAGAAAATAAACGCTATGTGGGGGCATTCACCAGAAAATAAACGCTATGTGGGAGCATTCACCACAAAATAAACGCTATGTGGGAGCATTCACCAGAAAATAATCGCTATGTGGGGAGCATTCACCAGAAAATAATCTCTATGTGGGGAGCATTCACCAGAAAATAAGCGCTATGTGGGAGCATTCACCAGAAAATAAACACAATGTGGGGGCATTCACCACAAAATAAACGCTATGTGGGAGCATTCACCAGAAAATAAACGCTATGTGGGAGCATTCACCACAAAATAAACGCTATGTGGGAGCATTCACCAGAAAATAATCGTTATGTGGGAGCATTCACCAGAAAATAAACGCTATGTGTGGAGCAGTCACCAGAAAATAATCGCTATGTGGGAGCATTCACCAGAAAATAAACGCAATGTGGGGGCATTCACCAGAAAATAATCGTTATGTGGGAGCATTCACCAGAAAATAATCGCTTTGTGGGGAGCAATCACCAGAAAATAATCGCTATGTGGGGAGCATTCACCACAAAATAAACGCTATGTGGGAGCATTCACCAGAAAATAAACGCTATGTGGGAGCATTCACCACAAAATAAACGCTATGTGGGAGCATTCACCACAAAATAAACGCTATGTGGGAGCATTCACCAGAAAATAATCGTTATGTGGGAGCATTGACCAGAAAATAAACGCTATGTGGGGAGCAGTCACCAGAAAATAATCGCTATGTTGGAGCATTCGAAGGAAATAAATGCAATGTGGGGAGCATTCACCAGAAAATAATCGCTATGTGGGAGCATTCACCAGAAAATAATCGTTATGTGGGAGCATTCACCAGAAAATAAACGCTATGTGGGGAGCATTCACCTGAAAATAAACGCTATGTGGGGAGCAGTCACCAGAAAATAAACGCAATGTGGGAGCATTTACCAGAAAATAAACGCTATGTGGGAGCATTCACCAGAAAATAAACGCTATGTGGGGAGCAGTCACCAGAAAATAATCGCTATGTGGGGAGCATTCACCAGAAAATAAACGGTATGTGGGGATCATTCACCAGAAAATAAATGCTATGTGGGGAGCAGTCACCATAAAATAAACGCTATGTGGGGAGCAGTCACCATAAAATAAACGCTATGTGGGGAGCAGTCACCAGAAAATAAACGCTATGTGGGGAGCAGTCACCATAAAATAAATGCTATGTGGGGAGCATTCACCAGAAAATAAACGCAATGTGGGAGCAGTCACCAGAAAATAAACGCTATGTGGGGAGCATTCACCAGAAAATAAACGCTATGTGGGGAGCATTCACCAGAAAATAATCTCTATGTGGGGAGCATTCACCAGAAAATAAACGCTATGTGGGAGCATTCACCAGAAAATAAACACAATGTGGGGGCATTCACCACAAAATAAACGCTATGTGGGGGCATTCACCAGAAAATAAACGCTATGTGGGAGCATTCACCACAAAATAAACGCTATGTGGGAGCATTCACCAGAAAATAATCGCTATGTGGGGAGCATTCACCAGAAAATAATCTCTATGTGGGGAGCATTCACCAGAAAATAAACGCTATGTGGGAGCATTCACCAGAAAATAAACACAATGTGGGGGCATTCACCACAAAATGAACGCTATGTGGGAGCATTCACCAGAAAATAAACGCTATGTGGGAGCATTCACCACAAAATAAACGCTATGTGGGAGCATTCACCAGAAAATAATCGTTATGTGGGAGCATTCACCAGAAAATAAACGCTATGTGTGGAGCAGTCACCAGAAAATAATCGCTATGTGGGAGCATTCACCAGAAAATAAACGCAATGTGGGGGCATTCACCAGAAAATAATCGTTATGTGGGAGCATTCACCAGAAAATAATCGCTTTGTGGGGAGCAATCACCAGAAAATAATCGCTATGTGGGGAGCATTCACCACAAAATAAACGCTATGTGGGAGCATTCACCAGAAAATAAACGCTATGTGGGAGCATTCACCACAAAATAAACGCTATGTGGGAGCATTCACCACAAAATAAACGCTATGTGGGAGCATTCACCAGAAAATAATCGTTATGTGGGAGCATTCACCAGAAAATAAACGCTATGTGGGGAGCAGTCACCAGAAAATAATCGCTATGTTGGAGCATTCACCAGAAAATAAATGCAATGTGGGGAGCATTCACCAGAAAATAATCGCTATGTGGGAGCATTCACCAGAAAATAATCGTTATGTGGGAGCATTCACCAGAAAATAAACGCTATGTGGGGAGCATTCACCTGAAAATAAACGCTATGTGGGGAGCAGTCACCAGAAAATAAACGCAATGTGGGAGCATTCACCAGAAAATAAACGCTATGTGGGAGCATTCACCAGAAAATAAACGCTATGTGGGGAGCAGTCACCAGAAAATAATCGCTATGTGGGGAGCATTCACCAGAAAATAAACGGTATGTGGGGATCATTCACCAGAAAATAAATGCTATGTGGGGAGCAGTCACCATAAAATAAACGCTATGTGGGGAGCAGTCACCATAAAATAAACGCTATGTGGGGAGCAGTCACCAGAAAATAAACGCTATGTGGGGAGCAGTCACCATAAAATAAATGCTATGTGGGGAGCATTCACCAGAAAATAAACGCAATGTGGGAGCAGTCACCAGAAAATAAACGCTATGTGGGGAGCATTCACCAGAAAATAAAAGCTATGTGGGGAGCAGTCACCAGAAAAAAAACGCTATGTGGGGAGCAGTCACCAGAAAATAAATGCTATGTGGGGAGCAGTCACCAGAAAAAAAAAACGCTATGTGGGGAGCAGTCACCAGAAAATAAATGCTATGTGGGGAGCAGTCACCAGAAAAAAAACCTGTACAAATAAAAAAAAAATTCACTCACCTGGCCAGCCTCTGACGTGAGCTCCCCGACGTGCAGCCAGCCTCCCCCGTGCAGCTCCTCAGCGACGATCCTCTCCTGCAGCCAGTTTCTCCCACGCTGACAGGCAGAGTGCAGGGCTACGGGAAGATAGCGCCCGAAGCCCTGTACTGGAGACACAAATAGTCTCCAGTGCAGGGCTTCGGCAGCCATCTTCTCGTAGCCCTGCTCTGCCTCTGGGAGCCAGTCCCCGCAGTGCACTGCGGGGATTTCAACACCTGGGGAGTCCAGGCCCCCGGGCCCCTCCCCCGCCTCTTCAGGAGGCGAGCCCGGTCGCCACGGCGACCGTTGCGACCACGGGCCCTACGTCAGTGGCTGATAGATTTGCGAAGCTCTGATTTGCTGTGATCACATCCTGCTTTAGCACATGATCATGACTAGCAAATCAGAGAATTACATATCTATCACCTGATCAAACTGATCACATGCTTCTCCATGAGTTCCACTAGACAAGACCATCAACATTGGTCAGTGCAAGCCACCGTGATAGATAATTTCAGGTGACAGCAGTCTATACTCTTTAGTAAACTTTAGTTTTATTTTTTTGGGGGACAGATAAAAAAAAAGACATAAGGAATATCAGCCATGGGGCTTACCAGCGCCTGCTCACATGAGTCGGCATAATCTTTATTTGTCCAGGACAAGATTTTTGTTCTTGGCTTAGTTGCTCTGAGTAAAGTATTCTTTGAAACAAGCACTAGTATTGCTGTCATCAGAGGGACCAACGCAGCTACAGAACACAGTCCCACATTTCTAATGCCTCTTTGTAATATAGATTTGTTTTGGCTTTGTCACCCCAAGTGCTGCATAATAATCTAGCCACCTAGCACTTGCTAAATGGTATGCATAAAACTATCAAAGCCCTCTTGTCAAATCACTATACAACTTATGATTATGTGTTGTGTGGCCGGCTTAAAGGGTGAGTGCACTTAGGAAAGTCATTGCAAGCATGAATAGTAAAAGTCTGGTGTGCTCAACAAGGACACATTTTCTAGCTGGAAGTACATCAATGCTTACATTGGAGCCATACTTTACATGCCCAGGGTCATTATTTATTCTTAATACATCTATTTTTATTGTGTAGGCTATAACTGTTTTGTGCTAGTCGTTTCGTGAGTGTGTTTATCCTTTAATGCCCAGTTTCAGAAATTCAAAAAAAATTCTAAATATATTATGGTCTTCCCTACCACCACCTTCTAAAGTAACAATAGCTGTTAATATTAAAAATCAAGATAAATATCTGTATTTATGCTGTAAAGCCCACTTCCTTCCTGTGTCCTGAACCTCTAGGCACACAGGCAGACTGGAAAACACTCAATAAGTCACCCACAAAGGATGTAATCCTCTTTCCAAAGTGCAGGGAGGAGGAAGGCTGGAGAGACAAGCTGCAGTCACATGATAAGGGACATGGCAATGACATTAAAGGATTACTATGATGAAAAAAAAATACCTTTGAATACCATAGTGCAGGGGTGGGCCAACTTTTTGGCTCATGGGAATCTTACATTTCACAGGAGGAATCCTCCCCGCAGTACTGGAAGCCAAATGCACCCCTAGTCATAGTTCAGCCCCCTGTTAAGGTAGCCGATGATCCTTCCCCTCCCCAGTATAGGTAGCCAGGTGTGCCATTAGTATTAAGTATTCCCCTCCCCCTATAGGTAGCCAGCTGGGCCCCCAGTATTAAGTAGACCCCCAGTATTAAGTAGCTACCCTCCCTAGTACAGGTAGTCAGCTGTGCCCCAAGTATTAAGTAGCCGCACTCCCTAGTATAGGTAGCCTGCTTGGCCCCCAGTATTAAGTAGCCACACTCCCTAGTATAGGTAGTCAGCTGTACCCCCAGTATTAAGTAGCCCCCCTCCCTATTATAGGTAGCCACATCAACCCCACATGCAGACAGCCTGTTTCGGACTTTTGGTCCTCATCAGTGCATGTAGGGATGGCCCTGATTAGGAGAACTCATGGAGAAGCATGTGATCAGTTTGATCAGCTGATAGATTTGTAAGGTCCTGATTTGCTATGATTACTTCCTGGTTTAACACATGATCAGGACCATCAAATCAGAACCTTACTGATCAAACTGATCACATGCTTCTCCATGAGTTCTCCTAAGCAGGGCTCTACTGGATAGGGCTTGGACTAGTACAAACCATAACCAAGCAGCTCGGGGTGACCCCAAACCACAAGGAGACTATAAAGGACTAAAAGAGAAAGGTATACAAACCAAGTAGTCGTCTAGTGGGAGAAAGCTCTGCTGCTCGTGGACATATCCTTAATGCATAGCGTGGCCGTAGGACCACAGACAGCGGGTCCTTCTGATGAAGTGTTCCTACGGTCATGCTATGCATTAAGGATACTTGGTTTGTATGGTTTGGTTTCTATGGGTGAACCCCAGGTAATATCACTCCTGCATTTATTCTGTACTTCCATGAATTGCAAAAGAAGACAGGATAGTGTTCCAATTCAGCTTAGTCCATTTTATATGAGCTTCACACTAGAAAAGGTGTTTCTGGATCAGGTTTACTTATGGTATGTTGTTTGCATATTAGAAATCTAACTACAGTAGCACTTGTGGGTGCAGAGAGGACCCGTGCTCACAGTGGTTTTCTACTATTGGGCTCCAGCTAATTCCAATTATCAATATTTTACTATCGCCTAACCTGACCCTACACTCACTTGAACCCTCTCTCTACGATGCCTGTTTTAATGTGTATTTAGCAACAACAGTCTATTATGTGTATAACTGTTAGGTAAGATGCATTACCAGCTATAACTACAGGGTGTGCAGTGTTAGCAAAGGTCCAGTGTCTGTAGTCTGTGAGTTGTGAATAAAGTTGTTGTTGTATTCTTATGCTAGGTACACACAATGCATTTTTTCAGCCTATTTTCCATTCGATCCATTTTTGATTCGTTCTTCTGCTCAATTCTCTTATGTTTTCTTATCAATTGCCATTCACTTCTATGAGAAATCGACCAGAAAAACGATCAAATATAATATCGGACATGACGGAAATGATCTATCGAACCATCTATCTAACACAAAATTGTATGGTGTGTACCTAGCATAAAAGCCTTCATCAAACTGATTCCTATTTACTGAAAATATTTAGAACACAGCTTATATACACTGGACATTACTTGCACAGACAACTAATATTATTTATCTTTCAGCTTAGTGAAACACAAACACACACAGCCAGGAGGACCAGGCAGCTGCCTCTTGTGAACAGATCAGCAGGAGTAGCCAATCCTGGATTAGGCCACTGCACATGCTGTGTGAACAGGCTAAGCATGTACAGCTAATCTGCAGGGATAATACCAGGCACAGAGCACACTCCTATTGCCAGCCACTCCGCTCTCACTCCCTCCATACAAAAATCCATTTAGAAAACGTTTTGGAAGCTGTTCTTTATTATTCTTCACAAACTAACTGGTATTAATCTGTAAAATGTTCTTTTGCTACACAGTGGCAGCAGGGATGAAGATTATCCCTTATCCAATTACTGTATACCCTGATCCAACAGCTATCATCCAGAGGCAGCAGTCATCTTACCTCTGGGTTTAGGCCCTCTGTCTCCATCCTATTATGCTGCAAATACACCATGAGTGATTTTGGTAGATAGATGGCTCGATAGATAATTTCCAACACATCGAAGTCAGATCGACTTTGATCGTTTTTCTGATCAATTTTTTTCATAGAGGTAAATGGAAATTGATCAGCCAGTAAATCTGCTGAAAAAAACTCATTGTGTATTCCCAGCATAATATATCCAGATTGAGAGAGTGGTGCTGTATAATAGTAGTTAGCCTGAATCTGGCACTGACTGCAGTGGAAGGACATGCTGCACACTGGTGCTCGGAACCCATGGATTTCAAAAGATGATTCTCATGAAAATGTCCAAGGAGAGAAGATCAGTATGATTTACATCAATTATAGTCATTTCCACTCTGGTCACATTTAGAGCTCTCTTATACAGGCAGCTGAAAGCAGTGAATTCACCACCTGTCAGCTGCACACTTGCACTGGATGCTTGTTAGCTCCAGAGATGGATTAAGATGGAAGTGGGCCCTAGGCAAGGTAGATGACTTGGCGCCCCCTTTTGGTCTTTTTGGTTAGCTGAAATAAACAGAGAGGCCAGAGAAGGTGGCAGGTAGGCCCATTGAAAACCACTAGGCCCCAGGCACCTGCCTAGGTTGCTTGGTGGATGATCCTGCTCTGGTTAACTCTCAGTACAAGCGGTGGACAGGCAGCCCCCACATGGATTGGCCCATGCTCAGATGTGACATGTCACAGTTCTCTGCTGGCAAATAGCACCACTGCATGTCAAACGCTGACACACGTGGTGTTACAAACGCTGCCATTTGGCTGCATTTTAATTACAACTGAATGGTACTCATGGGCTAGAGACTGGATGCTGAACTGCTCGACAAGTGCACAGTTCAGCTTCCCATCTGAAAGAGGCCTTAGGTATGTGATATATCTGTAGAAAAATGATAGACCTAAGACACATTCATATCACACTTTTCTCCTGGCAGACTCAAAGCGCTTGAGCTGCAGCCAGTAGGTGTGCTCAGTAGGCAGTAGCAGTGTTAGGGAGTCTAGCCCAAGGATGCCTTACTGAATAGGATCTGGCTTACTGAACAGGAAGAGCTGACATTGAAACCCTGGTCTCCTGTGTCAGAGGCAGAGCCCTTAATCATTACTCCAGTACTGTACTGCAATCCAGGAGGATTGGGAGTCATAGAAATCTTGAGGAGGGATCATATGTGCATCTGTGTGAATCGCATACTATTCCTCAGAAGTGTTTTTCTGCACAATGGTGTGTTTTTCAAAGCATTTAAACTTTTTTTTTTTTTTACAGTACCCATTGATTTCAATGTAAAACCACATGTGTTGTGCGGGGAAGCGGTGCCGTTTGCATCGTTTGACTACTCGGTCTCTGTAGTATGGCTTTGTGGTTTCTTGCTCTCTGTATTATGTATATTTTACTATAAAAATAGAATTTATGTTAGCCGTTCACAGGTTACTAACAGCCAGATAGAGCATGCAATCGCTTAATTCCAAATTCATGCTTGATGGAGTACAATCCAATGTGGCTGACGATACACCACTACTCCTCCCTTCACCCTATAAGGCCTGGTGCACACCAGAGGAGTTTTTCTGAGCGTTTTGAGTTTTTAAATCTGCTGCTCATGTTATCCTATGTGTCTGTGCACACTGGAGCAATGAGGTTTTGTAAAAAACCCCATAGCATTACATTGGGAAGAGCTTTTGAAACCTTTCAAAAGCTCTTCCCAATGTAATGCTATGGTTTTTTTTTACAAAACCTCATTGCTCCAGTGTGCACAGACACATAGGATAACATTAGCAGCAGATTTAAAAACTCAAAACGCTCATAAAAACTCCTCTAGTGTGCACCAGGCCTAAGTGGACATTTTCCTACATGCCCAATCTCCTTTTTGATCAAAAAACTGCCCAAAATCAATTTAAATGTTATTCATTTCAACTAAACACAGATAATAACATACGTTATATGAGTACAAGAATATAGGGTATCCACACTCCCCCACAACTGAGTACCCTTTAAAAAGAAAAAACTACCAAAACTATACATTCGTAGAGGGTCGAGTGCCACCAACCAGAACAGGTGGACTCTAAAATCAGGGCATTACATACCCAATATATCTAGCACTCGTAGATAAAAACAAGAACAAAATAAAAACAAAAGAACATATTTGAAGGTTCTTAGAGACATCATAACACATTCAAATCTGTAGGTCGGGTACAGGCCCAGACCTACCAAGAAAACGCAGAGATCAAGACTGATCAAAGAAGAGAAGAGAAAAAGACAAAGGTAAGAAACAGAGAGAAGAAAAGGGAAAGAGAGAAGAGGTAGGGGTAGGGAAAGGGCCTCCTGCTAGGGTTAGGTAGACTTAAAGAGTAACCGTCAGGCTGCAAAAGCTAATTTAAACCTCTATACTCCTGTGTTAAACAGTTTAGAAGGAAGCCAAAAAGGCAATACTGCAGTTAAAAATCTCTCTTACTTTAGATGTTTGCTGACAGCAAGGCTCCGTATTCCCAGGCTCCTAAGGAGGACGCAAGCCGAATAACAGATACTGCAAAGCATTCTGGGGCCCTCCCCTGGCTGCTAGTGAGGCTTAAGTTTCAACAGCATGTAACAGTCTAGCTCACAGCACTAATAAATCTCGGGCAGAGTACACTGCAGGAGTCCGCTATTGTTCCTAGCCACATGGCTAATTAATATTCACTGCACAGTAGTGTTATTCATTACCAGCGTTTGTGAGAGTGGAATCATCAGGAAGCAGGCAGGACATGACGACACATTTGGCTTCATAGGAGACAGACAAACATGGAACCTGCCATGAGCTGTCAGGAGCATCATTCTCTGCAAATACTATATAAAAATTATGTGAAGTACAAACGTGGACAGTGAAATGCATATGTAATGTAAGTACAGCCAATCTTTAGCTACTGATATATGTGTTTATTTTCTCTGAGACCTTATACCTAACAGCTCCTCTTTAACTAGTTAATTCAGATATATACTAAGGCAACCACTCAAAATGCATCAAAGAGCTCTACACTTCAGTGAGATGTTGGGGAATCCAATGTGAATAGTTAAAGGAATAGGGCCTCCAGACTTTCTCAAATTTACTCTGTCCTCCGTTTTAAAAATGACGATAGCTCCGTAACAGTTTCCGGGTCAGCACTTTAACTTGTAATATTGCCCCCTCTTGAACCATAGGGAAACATGGCCACTACCATGTACATCAACAGTTGTCTTTTCAGCTATAACATACAGCAACTGATATAGTGGAAAAGGGCCCTAAGGCTTTCCGCTTCCGGAGAGACTAATCTGACTAGATCTAGCCAGAACTGGAAGGAATCCATGTTAGAAAAAAATGTTTTTTTTTTGGTCTCAAATCTTCTGAGAGGAACTGACGGCGAGGTAAGAATGTAATATTAACTTGCAGGTACATCATGTGTTTATTTTAAATAATTTTACTTGGTTCAGGTACCCTTTAAAACTCTCAATATGTAATCATTATCTAAGTCTCTACTGTTATATTGAGAGACCCCAGGAGGCTGAACCAGGAGGAAATCTTCCAGGCATCTATGAGTAACTGATAGATAAATGACCAAATTTGACACATAAAATGAAGAAGAATCCAAACGAATCATTCATGTTCCAGGATTCCTCTGTAAGAACAAATGAAGAATTGAAATGGAGGAGTATGGCACTGTTCAGCTTCAGAGCAGTAATGACTGTACCAGGGCAGGTGTGGGGAAACTGCCTCTGACACATCTGCAGCTACTAGGCTTCTAGAGATCATATACAGATTCATCCCAGGGATCTGCTTTGTGCAACATTAATCAATGTATAATCCACAAAGGGGAAAAATAGTTGGAGTGTAACATCTGGTACCTGATCTCCCTCACTGCACACACGAGGCAAACGCTGCATCATTTTTACTGCCTGGTGATTTCTAGCCTAAAACTCCAACATTTTTGAAAAAGAATAATTTTCATTTGGATGAGATACAATGGAAAAGTAAATTATGCAAATCCACATTTCCATTGTAACCCATCACCCCGCAAGAGTACAGAATTCTATCATGTTACAAGGGGTCGCTAGGATTCATGTTGTAGTTGAATAGAGGACTTAAAGGAAATCTTAAGTCAACTTAAAAAAATGATTTTAACTTACCTGGGGCTTCTTGCAGCCCCCTGGAGACCTCCTGTGCCCATGACGCCGGTCCAAGTCCCTTTGGCCAGCAGCAGCGAACCCCGCTAAGTTGGCGGCTCACCGCCAGTCGGCAGCTTTTGCACATGCGCGGCCACGAGCCGCTTGCACCCTGATTGCACACCCACTGCCGGGAGCATTCTGCGCATGTGCAATACACGAAAATTCCTATTGCGCAGGAGTGCGATCAGGGTGTGCACGGTTCGGGCCACGCATGTGCAGTAGCCACTGACTGCGGGAGTGTGATCAAGAGCAGCGCAATCATGAGCGGTGCAGCCGTGAGCTCGCGCAGGCACAGTAGATGCTGTCCTGGCGAGGTTGGCATCTGCAACGGAGGGGACACCGGAGCTGTGGCGAGGGACAGATAGGCTGCAGGCAACTGGAGGAAGCCCCAGGTAAGTAGATCTCGGTTTTTTTTAATGCTCAGATGTGTCCTTTAAGTATCTCTTTAATCCAGCCTTTCTCAACCATTGTACCCTGGAGGAACCCTGCTAATACATTTTGGATCTTATGGAACCCCTGCAAACATTTTTTGATCTCAAGGAACCCCTGCATTTATTTTGCAGGAGGCATGGTCTTTAAAAGTATGTGCAGCTGTTTATTTCACTACCCCCATTACACTGCCACTCATTATACTGTCTCCTTATCCTAGTGCTTTTTATTAATGTAGTCATTATTATTCTGACCCCCAATTTAGTGCATCTTTTTACAGTACCTCCTATTATAGTGAGCTCTATTATACTTCCCCTACGATGGGGGAAAATGCCAAGGAACCCGTGCAGAGTACTCAAGGAACTCTGGGGTTCCAGGGAACCCTGGTTGAGAAAGCCTGCTCTAACTCCTTCCTATTGAGAGAATGCTGACAGTTGAAGCAGCCACTTAAAGGGCCACTATTGTGTTAAATTGTTAAATTTAAAGAGAAACCGTGACCAAGAATTGAACTTCATCCCAATCAGTAGCTGATACCTCCTTTCCTATGAGAAGTCTTTTCCTTTTCTCAAACAGATCATCAGGGTGCTCTGTATGGCTGAGTTTGTGCTGAAACCCCTCCCACAAATGATGTCAGCGCCTCACAGCACTGAGGTACTGACATCACACTGTGGGAGACTTGTTGCATTGTGGGAAATAACAGCTGTTTACAACTGCCAAAAAAGCAAGTAGCATCTCCTTACGGTTACATCACTTGCTAGCAGTAAAAATGTCAAATGTAAATTAAGGAGAGGAAAGATTTTACAATGAGCAAACACTGACTAAATAATTTATACATAATTATTGTAAATAATAGGCACTTTTTTATTACATTATTTTCACTAGAGTTCCTCTTTAACTTACATACATGTAAGATGTACATTTGTCCCAGAATAAAAACAAAAAACCTTTACAAAGATATGAGAGGTGTACTCGCTTCTGTGTACTGTATTATCTCCAAATACCACCTCAGACAGCTCATTTTTTACAGCACTCTTGTCAAGGTCACAACCTGCTCAGTCTCTGTGGTTGGTACATAACAATAAAAAGGTTGTCCCTGCAGCCTATGATGATGTGCTGCCAGACAAGTGTTATCTTTATATGGGCTGCTCTTTCTCAGGCCAAGGTCATTACCGCAGTGCCTTTCCTGAATCATCTACCTATTACTCATTGTAAGCCAAAGAATAGATATGACTGAGCACTTCCCCAGTGCACAGCATGATGGTTCCTGGATGTGCCGCTCTCCCACTGGGCCGGGGAAGAGGAGCGAGGTGGGCGGAGGAGGACCAAGGGACCCCCAGTAACATTGTTCTGATAAATCAAGCGTTTCTAAGTTATAGATCTAAACTGTGACCTCTCAGACCCCACTCACATGGGAGGTATGCACACACTTGACACACAGGAAACGTTCCCCACACTTCAATAAAAAGAACAATGAGGCCCTGAGTTCATTCTCAGCAGACAACCATCAGGGAGTCCACAGGCAAGACAAGAAAGGCTCCCAGAAATCATTGTAAGGCTTGATGATAGGAAATAATTAACCAGCTAGGAAAAAAAAATAGATCTACTTTATGCCATGAGTTTCCAGTATCACAAATTTGTATTTAGTGAAGCTAAGCATTGGATTCACTAATGGGATTTCACAGACAGCTTTTACTGTAAGAATTGTAGATAAATGGTGGTATCTGATGCAGAAGACATGCTTAGAATAACTGACTCCAGGCAGACAGCTAAATACACAGTACAGCTGAAATGTCTTCTGTGCCAAAAGATTTATAATTCTGCCCATCCTTTGGTTCACTGTGCCAGCAACACAGGCCGGCCAACATCCCCGACTGTCTCTTCTCTTCTTGTCCCTGCAAAGGCAACGCCCTCCCTCTAGTGTGCTGACTGGACAGTGCAGGTCAGCAACGTTCTGCAATCACATCCACTAATAAAGGGCCTGTTTCAGTTACATGCATTTAGATTCAGTTTTCTGCTATCAAACAACTTTATTGAAAGCAAAAAAGAAAACAATACATAAAAGTTAAAACTTTATGTCAAACATAAAAGCATAATACAACTTACTGAGTAAATATAACATATTATTAAAGTCTAATAACCACATATACAGTTTTCTGAACACATGCAAATCGAATTTACTTTACAATGTGAATTGCAATGCTCTGTTTCCACTAATGCATTTCAATTCTCTGCGTTAAAAAAAGTCCTGCTTGCTGGATTTTAGAGCATGTGCCTTTGCGTTTCCATTCAGTGTAATTGGATAAGATCTGTTCTACAACTGCACATGGTTATGCATAGTAAAAATGCAACTTGCGAGAGGAGAAAATCGGCACTAGATGCACCTGGCAGCCTATGGTGGGGGGCTGGTGACTAACTCACTGTGCCTCCGGTAGACAAGATCCACTTCAACACAAGAAAAGCAAATTCCGGGCACCAGATGAGTTGCAGAAGACACCACTTTATTTCATCCCACCACACAAATACACATCACGGTTGGTCTGACAGCCGTTTCGCAAATTACTTGCTTCCTCAGAGACCTCTGAGGAAGCAAGTAATTTGCGAAACGGCTGTCAGACTAACCGTGATGTGTATTTGTGTGGTGGGATGAAATAAAGTGGTGTCTTCTGCAACTCATCTGGTGCCCGGAATTTGCTTTTCTTGTGTTGAAGATAGTAAAAATGCATTTGTTTTCAATGAGCCTTTTGTAGTGGAAACCGGCCCTTACTGATTTAGAAATATACTTTTTGTCAGAATAGCAAAAGCTGCTTCATACAGTACTATTTTTACCATTAAACACAATAAGCATGATTCACAAAGTTTTTCCACCTGTTTACACCTTATTTATACTTTTAAGCTCCCAAAGAGCAAAGATATAATATAATTAAGGTAAGAAAAGTAATATTGAAATGAAGTTAATCAGGAACAAATAACTTTTGATTGTAAATGTGCTGAAAGGTTATTTTTTTATCAGAAGTTTTGTGAATAGAGTCCATTATATATTGTTGATGCACAAGGCCTAAGATATGGTCACCTCCTGGCATTGGTGGACAGACAGGAGATGGCCCTCTCCACTGTCCCTGAGATTATGACAGATGAGGGTACATTAGTGACAATTAGAGTAGAAGGAAATAGCTACTAAGTTTGGAAAACCTTATACACTCTGGCTACAGCCTTGTGACCGGATTTTTTACACTAGTCATAGCTTATTCCGAGGCGGATGACTCACTGACAACTCAGAACTATATATGAATGTAGTTTCTGCTTTTACATAAACATATTTCCTTATTTGGAAAGAATATAGAAATGCATAATAACAGTAATAATAAAATAATACACAACAGAAAGGGCCATGTCTGAACATGGCTGGATTTCAGGCAAGGCCACAAAGGCCATGGCCTAGGGCACCAGGAAGCAAGGGGCGGACAGCGGGCTGGCACACTCTAGTAGTAGTTGGGCAAGTGTCTACGACTTGGGGGATAAAGGGACAGCAAATGTGAGCAGCTTATTGTAATGATCGCTGCTGCAGCAGGTGTTGCTGGAAGTAGTAGTGCTGCAGCTCAGGCAGTTCTGATGTCTTTCCATGCAAGCTGCATAGCTTTGTCTGTCTTTCCCTGCTGTCAGCTTGTGACTGATTATCATTCACCTGTGTGGGAATCTGCATGTCTGCTCGCATTGGATGACCTCAGTATAAAGATCTGCTTCCTGCAGGGTTTCCTTGGGTTTTCATAGCTTCAGTTTAAGCCTGGCTTGCTGTCGCTTCAGCCCCCGATCGTGTTTCTTGTTCTAAAGATACTTTGCTGGTCTTTGCATCATATATTGGTTCATTGCCAATATATATGCATACCAGCACGTTTATTATTTTCCTTGTATTTGTGTTACGTTGATACATCAGTGTCGCTGATGTATACGTACACGAACTGTTTATATCCTGTGTGCAGTTAGTCAGCTTTCCAGCACGTTTTGGTAGGTTGCGCGTACCGTGACCACCCGTGCTGAGGTAGTTACCCTGCTCCTGGTTCTGTTCGTGGATTGCGTTCATCTCTGCGAGGAGATAACGAATCCTTCTGAATCCTGTCCTGTTACCGTTTGTGGATTGCGTTCATCTCTGCGAAGAGATAACGAATCCTTCTGAATCCTGTTCTTTTACCATTTGTGGATTGCGTTCATCTCTGCGAAGAGATAACGAATCCTTCTGAATCCTGTTCTGTTACCGTTTGTGGATTGCGTTCATCTCTGCGAAGAGATAGCAAATCCTTCTGAGTCCTGTTCCCTGTATTACTCCAGTCCTAGTCAGCGTTCCTGCTTATGTCATATATCGGTTCATTGCCGATATATACATATGTTAGTCAGACGTTACAAATAGTTTCATTGATAGCTGTAATTGTAATACGCTAGGAAAACATACTTATTGTATATTTATCTGTGTTACGTTCATCTATCTTGATCCTGCTATTTCCTGACTATCCTGTCCTGTCTTTGTGAGGCACGCCATCGCCGCTACGCATTGGCTGCCTCATTCCAGTCTGTCTAGTTGTGGACGCTTGCTGTCACTAAGTAGCGACTAGCTAGCAAGCGTTCATTCTGTCTACCTGTCCTGATCTCCTCAGTTCTGGTTTATGCGCTCAGCGCTACTTTGCGCTGAGACGTTATAACGAAAGTATTGTTTGTGGCTGTCGGATCTGCACCGGCTCTGTGCGCCACAATCTCCTATTGGAGTCAGTCCTCCCCTCCACTATACTAGGGATAGCCTGTTTCTTTGTGCTAGTGTGTGTACCTCCTCCACGTCAGCTCATGCGTTGCATGCTGACTGTGGAGAATACACCACCAAACCTTACACTTATTGTCTGTGACCTGAGTTGTCCACTCACCATCACCGCTGGATGCATTTCAAGTCCAACCCTGCCCTTTATCTCGCTCCAACCTATCATTTGGCCCATAAATGGAATAAAAATTAGAACTATTCTGATCATCTCAGATGTAATCGATACACAAAAGGGATTGATAAAATGATAGACAAATTAGTCATTTTTAGTCGATTGGCACCATCAACACTGTCCCATCCAATCAAGCAATCAATCAATCAATTAATCAATCAATCAATCAATCGGAAGGTTGATTGTTCAGTAAAATTGTATTGTTAATAAGCATCTTTAAATACATTGATTACTGGGATCAATAAAAGTGTGTGTATGTGGGTGAGGGGGTTTGCTGTTTGCCAGGGAGAGGCTTGTGATAGTGGCCATAGGTGGTATAAAGTACAAATCCGGCCCTGTGTCTGAGGCTAGTGGGGGACCTTGTGTCAGGTTCTCTCCACTGCTGAAGATATATTATAGGTGAAGGGACAGTGAGGGATGGTCCTTTGTACTTGCCCACCATAAGGAAATAAACAATAATTCCTCTCTGCTAGCGTCACCATCTCTATGGAGATTCCAGGAAGCTTCCAAGTTGCTTGGCTTCACAATGCAAGATAGTAATTTATTATTTTCTTTTTTTTACAAAACCAGAAGTGGTGGATCTGCCAAGCTAGCTGCTTTGTTCAGGTTCTAACAAAAGCCACAAGTTTTTATTCCAAGTGGAATTGGAACTGAATCCTGGAGTCTTGTGTATCAGATACATTGCATAGAACAAGTCTGTAGAATTCCATATTTTGGAAACTGTTTCATTACAGCCAGTGGTGTAGCTAGAGAGAAGTATTTGGATTCCGGGATACTTTGTAGGGTGCACTCATTCATCCAGGGCACCAAATAGCCCTGCTTCTTACAGGCGGGATGCAGTACAGACACTGTGCCTGATGGTCTCAGGTGATATGTCCCGGTCTGACAGTAGAGTGGTGGTGGGTGGGAGGCTGGAGGACATGAGTGGGCAGGAAAGTGAATATGGTGTCTTTTTTTGTTACATGGACCACTGGCCACTAATGCTTGTTTATGTGATTTAGAGGTACATGCTGCTCTATGTTTGTAGAGGCTCAATGGCTGATGATGCTGTTTTAGAGGATATTATGCCTGATTATATTATTTGGGGTGTACGCTCTGCTTTAATAAGCTATTTATAGAGAACACACTAATTATGTTATTTGGGGGTACTTGCTGCTAATTATATTTTTTGGAGTACTTGATGCTAATTGTATTTTTTGGGGGTACATGTTGACCTTTGTCTAGGTGGAGATAAGGTGTATGGAAGGTCAGGTCATGCTTCTTAATTACGTTGTGGGGGAAAGAAAGACATTCTGCTTAACTGTTGTTTGGGGGATATGCCTGTTTAAAGTGTACCAGTAGGGAAAAAAGTGCCCCTAGGAGGGGGAAGCCCCTGAATCCTGGAGAGGCTTCCCCGCCCTCCTCGGCCAGGCTGATCTAGTGGTGAGACCCCCGAAGTGTGGCCACACTGCGCCCTTTTGCAGTGGCATGAACCTGCTTGGGCCTCCCAAGCTAAGTATTCAAAATTCGCTGTAGCAAACCTCACAGGTTTTATGATGTAACAGATTTTTAAGTAATTATTTTGGAAAACAATAAATACATTGCCTTTTTCTTTCATCTCATAGGACTGTTTGCATGGCAGTTAGTATATATTTGATTTTGCATGCAAACATAACAAAATATAACTATGCAACATTAATTTTTAATTTTTCTATCCCTCTATCCCAGTGCTCTGCAAACTTGGCTCTCCAGCTGTTAAGGAACTACAAGTCCCACAATGCATTTGCCTTTATGAATCATTCATGACTGTGGCTGTCAGACTCCTGCGCAGATCACTGTTCTATCCCTATCCCTTCTACTTTCCTCTCCCCTCTCCCACCCCCAGAAGTATCTCATTTTTAATTCAAGAAAGGAGGGACGGATCTAGGGGGGGGGGGGGGGGGGGACAGGCGGGTCTCTTACCCCAGGCGCAGTTTGTTGAATTCTTAAAAAGGCGGCAAAAAGAATGGCAGTTAGGCGCCAAAACCTGACTGCCCCGGGCGCAACTTGGTCTAGATCCGTCCCTGCAAGAAAGGCCTGTTCATTCATACAGCGTGTGTGTGTGTGTGTGTCTATGCTGGGAAGACTGGTAGGCTGTGTGTGGGCGGCACCTATGACTACCTAATACTGGAGGGGGAGATGCTGACTAATACTAAGGGGGACCTCTGACTACCTAATACTGGAGGGGGGGACGCTGACTAATACTAAGGGGGACCTCTGACTACCTAATACTGGAGGGGGGGGGGATGCTGACTAATACTAAGGGGGAGCTTGGACTACCTAATACTGGAGGGGGGGGGGGTGCTAGCTAATACTAAGAGGGACCTCTGACTACCTAATACTGGAAGGGGGGATGCTAGCTAATACTAAGGGGGAGCTCTGACTACCTAATACTGGAGGGGGGGATGCTGACTAATACTAAGGGGGACCTTTGAATACCTAATACTGGAGGGGGGATGCTAGCTAATACTAATGGGGACCTCTGACTACCTAATACTGGAGGGGGGATGCTGACTAATACTAAGGGGGACCTTTGACTACCTAATACTGGAGGGGGGGATGCTAGCTAATACTAATGGGGACCTCTGACTACCTAATACTGGAGGGGGGGATGCTGACTAATACTAAGGGGGAGCTTGGACTACCCAATACTGGAGGGGGGGTGCTAGCTAATACTAAGGGGGACCTCTGACTACCTAATACTGGAGTGGGGATGCTGACTAATACTAAGGGGGACCTTTGACTACCTAATACTGGAGGGGGGATGCTGACTAATATGGGGACCTCTGACTACCTAATACTGGAGGGGGGGGATGCTGACTAATACTAAGGGGGAGCTTGGACTACCCAATACTGGAGGGGGGGTGCTAGCTAATACTAAGGGGGACCTCTGACTACCTAATACTGGAGTGGGGATGCTGACTAATACTAAGGGGGACCTTTGACTACCTAATACTGGAGGGGGGATGCTGACTAATATGGGGACCTCTGACTACCTAATACTGGAGGGGGGGATGCTGACTAATACTAAAGGGGAGCTCTGACTACCTAACACTTGAACAACTTTGGCTACCAAATAGTCTGTAAATATTAGAGGATATTGTGTGCATATTTTGTTTATTAGTCACATCCTTTAAATTGCATTTATTTTAGCCGTGACTCATTAAGCGCATGAATCACTGTGTCCCTCCCGGAAAGTCGCTCTTTCTCATTTTCATTAGCTTGACTGAATTTGTGCATGAGGTTAAAGGAAAGCTGAATTGGACTGAAATCTGGACTATTTTACTTACCTGGGGCATCGTCCAGCCCTGTAGTCCGCGATGTCCCTCGGCTTTGTCCTGGGTCCTCTCCGTCCTGCCACTGGAGGTTCCATTAGACAGACGATCCGAAGTGCACTTGCGGCGACTGCGCACCCGTCTTGATCGTGCTCTCACTGCCGGGAGTGTTCTGCACATGTGTGATTCATACTTTCGAGATTTGCACATGCGCAGAATGCTCCCGGTGGAGGGAGTGCAATCAAGACGGGTGTGCGGTTGGGGATGCGCATGCACAGTTGCCACAACTGCCATACGGGTTTTCCATCTAATGGAGAAACCAGCAGGAGAACTAAAATAGTGCAGCTTTCAATCCAGTTGAAGTTTCCTTTAATGAGATTCAAAAGCTAATGATCAATAATGACCTACCAGCTGTGTGTCAGTGTATAATTATCACCCAAATCTGATTAGCTCTGTGTAAAGTTCCTGTTCATCCAATGCTAATTCTGGTTCACATAGATCTAAAAAGAAGCGTTAAAGAGAAACTGTAACCAAGAATTGAACCTCATCCCAATCAGTAGCTAATACCCCCTTTCCCATGAGAAATCTATTCTTTTTCACAAACGGATCATCGGTGTGGCTGATATTGTGGTGAAACCCTTCCCACAGTGTGATGTCAGGACCATGATCCTGACAGTTTCCTGTCTGTGAACCTTACTGCAGTGTGGGAAATGACAGCTGTTTACAGCTGGCTCCAACTGCCAAAAACCAAGCAGCATCTCCTTCCACTGACATCCCCTGCCAGCAGTAAAAATGTCACCATGTGATAAATGTCAGAATGTAAATCAGGGAAAGGAAAGATTTTACAATGAGCAAACACTGACTAAATAATTTATACATAATTATTGTAAAAATTAAGCACTTTATTTTTATTACATGATTTTCACTGAAGTCCCTCTTTAAGCTGATATAAATGCTCATCACTATACTGAAGAAACAAGCAGTGATACTTTGCATTTAAAATGTAGCACCCGTGGCAACCAGAATCCACCCTGTACCAGTCTGGCTTCAGGGAGGGGTAGGCTGTTTGTTATTCTGAGGCCATTTTGTAAAAGGTATTCTGTAAATCACGTCTTAATACATTGGTACTGCCCAAATAAGAGACAAACACAAACACTGTTTACTACACATTGCTCTTTACGCTGTGTATTACATAATGCATATAATCTGTCATTTTCTCAAGGCAGAAGGCATTATCTTTAAGAGCAAACTTGAGTGCAGTGCATCATTCCTATATATAGCCTGTATAATGTGGGCTAGTGTTATTCTTGTATAGCGTTCCTGCAGGAAGCATGATAAGGGGATGCTCGGCATGCAGAGACATTGGGAGCTATGGTATTCATAAGCCCATTGCCTTCGCATTCCATACAAATGACATCATAACATGGCTATACATAGGCACTGATGATTTGCAATATATATTGGTGATTTTCCCAGCAATCTGTAGCTGTTGTGATTGGTTGATTTTGTAGAAGTTAGAAAAGTTTACTTCTCGACTAGCGCATTTCGTGCTAATAGTAATAGTATAACTAGCGGTACATGCTGCAGGAAGTAAGGGTTATATTGTGTACGCTCCCTTGAAATATTAGCGGCATAGCATCAGCACAGAAGTCAGGAACCTGGCATTGTTTACAAGGGAATGAAGACGGCAACCTTTGTATTCAGAGCAGAAGTGATCTAGCTGCGTTACACCGCCATTCATTTTATGTTAATTAGAGATGCCTGGTACACACCTTCAATTTTGATTTGCAAATCACTGACCAATGTTACCACCACCATATAGTATGAGCATTTACCTACACAATCTGCTCATGGTATTTCAAATCTTTTGACCCTCATACTAAATGTAGGTGGTAAAATTGGCTAATCATTTGCTAATCAAAACTGAAGGTGTGCACGAGGGGTAAAGAACAACTGCAGTGAAAATAGCGAAATTAAAAAATTGCACAATTTTTACAATAATTATGTATAAATGATTTAGTCAGTGTTTGCTCATTGTAAAATCTTTCCTCTCCCTGATTTACATTCTAACATTTATCCCATGGCGACATCTTTACTGCTGGCAGGTGATGGAAGTAGAAGGAGCAGGGACACCGCCCCGCTGTCTCCCTGCCCCTCTCTCAGTGTCATCTTCTGGGTAAGCCAACCTCTTTACACACTTCCCAGCAGCACTTGCACTTTCCATATCCTTGTACTGCTACTATTGGCTCATTTTCCACCATTTATATTGAACCTTGTTTTGCTCAGCACTGGACACTTTATTGTAGTTACTGTTACAAATTGCATCACTGTTTATTGTTATTGTATTGTATTGATTGAATCTTAGCACTATTTTGCATTTTTGTCTTGTCTTTGGTAAGCAACGCTTTATATGGGCCCTCAGCAGACCCAATAGAGTTGTTCTGATACCATTTATTTATTACCATAGAACATTTTGTGAGGGGTGCTGAATATCATCAGCATTTAGGTTCCGCTCGCGTTAGCGCAAGTCAGGCAGTGAACTCCTTGACCCGGAAGAAAATAAAAACAATGTATTTATTCTTAAAAACGCGAACTCAACCGCTGCACAAAGCAATTTTGCGAGCGTTTGCGTTTTTCCTATACCTTCCATTGAGGCAAAATCGCCCCAAAAACGGTACAGGCACCACTTTACTGTACGCACAGCGCACAAACCGCACTGATATGAACCTTCTCATAGAGATTAATTGCTCAAGCATTTTGTGGGCGATTTTAAGAATCGCCTGCGCTTGAAAAAAAGGCCGAAATGGCCCTTAGTGTGAACGAGCCCTTAGGGATATTTTAATCATTATTGGTTTTAATTGTTTTTATTGGATATGTTCACAATAAATGGAATACATTTTGACTACTCAATAATTGGTTTATGACTATTATGTTATTTATTGACTGATTAAACCCTATACGGGCACCCTTTTTCTTTTGTGTGGTAGTCTGTGGAAGGAGATGCTGCTTTTTTGGCAGTTGGAAACAGCAGTTATTTCCCACAATGCAACAAGGCTCCCACAGTGTGATGTCAGTACCTAGGTGCTGACATCACACCGTGGGAGGGGTTTCACCACAATATCAGCCATACAGAGCCCCCTGATGATCAGTTTGAGAAAAGGTAAAGATTTCTCATGGGAAAGGGGGTGTCAGCTACTGACTGGGATGAAGTTCAATCCTAGGTTATGGTAAAAAAATAATAATAAATAAACATCTACTTACCCGGGGCTTCCTCCACAGCTCTGATGGCTCCTGGTCCCCTCCAGTGCAGATACCGATCTCGCCAGGTTGGCATCTGTTGCGCCTGCATGAGTGCCGCTTAGGGTCATGCTGACATCATCTGGAGTTTTCTGCGCAGGTGCAGAACTACTGGGCCTGCGCAGTACACTCCAGATGATGTCAGCGTGACCGTGAGAGGCTCTTGCGCAGGTGCAGTAGATTCTGACCTGGCGTGGTCGGCATCTGCATCAGGGGGGACAGGGAGCCACCTGTGGAGGAAGCCCTGGGTATGTAGATTTTTTTTTTATTTTTCATTTTACCTCAGACATTTCCTTTAAATGATATATTTGTTATATTAATGTTAGAAAGGTTACAAATGTCAGTCTGTGAGAAGCTGAACTGGATGAAGCATTTTAATGATGTTTTCTTGCTTCCTCCATTCCTCCACCATCATTTCTGCTTTGTCTTTCCTGATTGAATGGTTGTGATTTCCTATTGTCACACAGAGGAGGGTCTTGACTGAGCAATATTGTTCTCTTGAAGGATATGTCCCTTTCCTGTTTAGAGAAGGAATACATGCAAGTTATAGACAACATCCTCTTGTAAGACAATGATGAAAAGGAACCGGCCTGACTTGCCCAGGACATGAGCGCCAAACGTAACCAGCCTCATTGTCCTGTCCCTTGTAATTACCCTGATGATGCCAGCTCCATTAGGGTAATTGCAAAAGGAACCCAGTTTTTCAGCTGAAAAGAAAATGACTGTTATATTATGCAGCCAGCCATGGTTCCTCAACACTGTCTTAGAGCCCTTCTTTCCAAAAATCAGATCGCATATGCTTTTCTGGGTGCTCGGGAAATCTCACGGAGGTTGATTAACATTAACCACCATGGTGATTGCGGCCTTGAGATTTTTACCGAAGGGAGGTCGCACTGCCTGCTGCAGTTTTTGTGAAATTGTACTTTTATACTCTATGGGAGGGCACAAAAATCACAAAGCAAGCACGTTACTATGCGATTTTTGCAGGATTTTCCTTTGCGGTATGAAGCTTTGTCCCTCGTCTCCCGAAAACTGCAATTGCACCACACATAACCACAATTGTATGAAAAAGTCTAACGCAACGCACATGAAACTGTATTTACAAACAGCTGCAAATCATGATCAGAATCACTGCATAATTAGGTTTGCGATTACAATTTCCAGAGGGCAAGGAATCCTACAGATATTTCATTAAGGCTGGATTCACACATAAAAGATATCCAGTCCTGTTCTCTCAGTTTTTGTCAGTTGTTATCAGTTTTGTATGTGTTTCTAAGTGTTTATGTGTTCACACATAAATCTGTAAATTTTCGGTCCAGTCCGGTCCTGCAGGGGTGCAGCTAAGGTTTTGGTGGCCCCAAGCATTTCATAAGTTGAGGCCCCCCATCCATATAATGGATAGCCATACCTACAAAGGTGAGAAAGGGGCATGGCTAAAACATGATGTGGGTGGAGCCAAATACTAGCAATTTCTAGGCTAAATAGCACCCAGGGCACGGGCGTAAAATGCGCCCCCCAACGTGTAGACAGGTATAGATGCCCGCAGTATAGGTAGCCCATATAGTTGCCCCAGTATAGAATAGATAGGTAGGTGCCCCCGTATAGGTTAGATAGGTAGGTGCCTCCTATATAGGTAGCCAATATATTTGCCCCAGTATAGGTTAGATAGGTAGGTGCCCCCAGTAAAGGTTAGATAGGTAGGTGCCTCCAGTATAGGTTAGATAGGTAGGTGCCTCCAATATAGGTAGCTAGCATAGTTGCCCCCAGTATAGGTTAGATAGGTAGGTGCTTGCACTATAGGTTAGATAGGTAGGTGCCCCCAGTATATGTTAGAGAGGTAGATGCCTCCAGTATACATTAGATAGGTAGGTGCCCCCAGTATAGGTCAGATAGGTAGGTACCCCTCAGTATAGATCAGATAGGTATATGCCCCCAGTACAGGTTAGATAGGTATATGCCCCCAGTATAGGTTAAATAGGTATATGCCCCCAGTATAGGTTAGATAGGTATATGCCCCCAGTATAGGCAGGAGGGTGTACACATCGATGGGGGAGCGGGCAGAGAGAAGTTTCCACTTACCTGCCTTCATCCTGGCACGCGTCGCATTGATAAGAGCTCCCCCTGTGATGATATGCGGTTACGTCATCACAGGGGGCGCTGTTACCATAGCGACAGACGCTGGGACAGGAAATGGGCAGGTAAGTGGAACCTTCTCTTTGCCCGCTCCCCCGCCGCTGCGCACACCCTCCTGCCACTCCGCCTGGCGCCCCCACCTGCACACCCGCCGCCAGCAGCAGAGGGAGGCCCCCCGCAGTGTAAGGCCCGAAGCGGGGGCGTGGCTCATCTGTATGCTGTTCTGTCAGTTTTGTATCAGTTTGTATGTGTTGTCTATGGTTTGATTCACGCATAAAAGACGTACATTTCCAGTTCAGTCCAGTCCTGTCAGTTTTGTATCAGTTTTCTGTGGATGTGTTCACACAAAAAGTATGTGCAGTTCCAATCCTGTCAGGTAAAACTGACAGGAAAGGACTGGACCGGAAATGTACAGATTTATATGTGAACCAAGCCTGGAGGAACACTGCAACAAAAAAAGTAAGTAGTCAAATTCTGACAGAACAGATAGATTTTGGACTAGTCCTGCTCCTCATGGGGGATTCTCAGGGTTTTCTTTGTTTTTAAAAGTAATACCTGAATGGCAGTTGCTAAGTCTAACTGCCAAAATAGTAAGATACCAGCCAGCCTCCCTATTCACCTGCATGCTATTTTTGCAGTTAGACTTAGCAACTGACATTTAGAAAATTATTTTGAAAACAAAGAAAACATTGAGAATCTCCCATGGGGAGATGGGTTAGTCAAAAACCTGTCAGTTCTGTCAGATTTTAACTGTTTACTTTTTTTCGCTGTAGTTAAAAGTGAAATTATTTAAAATAAACACATGATGCAGCTGCAAATGAATATTACATACTTACCTTGCCGTCAGTTCCTCTCAGAAAATCACCATTTTCTTCTAACAGCGATTCCTTCCAGTTCTGACAAGATCTTGTAAGACTTGTCTTTCAGGAAGCTGAAAGCCTTAAGGTGACCACATACCATACAATTTTTCAAATATCTGTTCAATTCAAGAATAGCAATACATTTTTCTGATTGATTGCAACAATTCAAAAATCTGACCAATGTACCACACACCTATGTTCAATTTTTCCCCAATCATGAATAAAATAATTGAAAGCTCAGAAAAAAATGATTGGAACTGTGCATCAAGTAATTGACAATTGATCACACACTATACAATTCTTGATAAAGTTGGTCTTGAATTTCCAACATGTCCAATCTCCAAGAATAAAAAAAAAACAGGAAATTTGATTGGATTTATCAATGGAAAACAAAGAAAGCCTCTCGATTTTTTGGGACAACTGATCAAAATTATCGTATTGGTGAAAAATTGGATCATTGAATTGTATAGTGTGTGGCCACCTTTAGGCTGGATTTACAGTGGTCAGTTGCATAACGCACACATTATAATGATTGTGAACTGCAATGGAGACTGGACAAATTCCGCAAGCAGCGAGCAGCTGCAACGCAGTACTGTGAACTGGCCCATAGAACTATAAGGGCGGAGAGTTGACATACAGAATTATTCTGCAATGCAACTGACCACTGAAGGACAACTGATGTGCAAGGTAATGTCCATGTTTCCCTATGGCTCAAGCGATATTACTGAATGGAGTGCTGACGCAGAAGCTGTTAATGGGTCATCAGCATTTTTAAAATGGAGGACGGAGAATTCCATTGATCATAGTGTAAACAGGACAAGGGAGAGGAGAAAGTGATTGATAAGCAGACTATTAAGTATGAATAAATATTTAAAAATGTTTAATTATATTTTTTCATTTCAGGTTTGCTTTAAAAACCTGCCCCAGTAAGTGCTCTGTAACTGAAGGGAAAATTCCAACCAAACCATTCACTAAGGCTACATTCACAGTGGTATGTTGCGGTCATGGCTGGATTTACCATAAGGCACTGTAGGCATGTGCCTACAGGCGCCGGATGATGGAAAGGCGGCTCACTCCCCTCTCCAAGTGCCTCTCTCCTGCTTTACCTATGCAGAGTCCTGATGACAGTGTAAATGAGAGGTTCCTCACGCGGGTCCCTGCATTCTACTGACCAAATCTCTCTTCACTCGGGGGCATCTCTAGCTACTTCATACTGAGGATAGCTCTGGCTACCCAATGCTAAAGCTGGCCACTAACGGTCCAATTTCTAGCGAAAAATCGTTTGAGCGATCAGAAATTCTGATCGGACGAAAAATTGTTTACTACACCATCAACTAACCAATCATTGCTTCCTATCTATCACAATCACCAAGAAAATCCAAATTTTCGTTCGACGAAAATTAATTTGAGCGACATTTTTTTCACTCGTTCATAATCGATTGTGTCCAGCAATTAAGATTATTTACAACCAATCCGATCAAAATTTCTGATCGCTCGAACGATTTTTCGCTAGAAATTGGACCATTAGTGGCCAGCTCAAGAGGCACCTGTATCTACTTATGACAGGGAAGGGAAGTAAGGGAGAAGTGACAGCTGGGCCCGGCAGCATATGTGCGGTTTGATGGGTGTTTGTAGGTTCATGAAGGGTGAAGTCTAAGGTGCCAGGACATCTGTGCCTATAGGCTCCTGAGAGGTAAATCTGGGCCTGGTTGCGGTGCGGCATAATGGCAAACAATGTCTTGGGACACCTGTAGACACACAAGTCTCAGCTGAGACCTCGCAGAACAATTGTCTTGGGTGAGTTTTTTTCTAATGTGTGTACAACGCTTTAGGGCTCTTTTCCACTATGAAATGCGATCACGATAGCGTTTCAATTTCCACCATGCGATTGCGATTGAGCTACTTTACTCATTGTATTGCAGCTCAATCACATACAAAACGCAGCAGGACGACGATTGCACTTTGACCAAAATCGCATTGCAATCGGATCGCACTAATGGAAATTGCTGCTGCAGTTTCCATTAGTTTAATGTACCTTGTGATTTGTGATCAGAATCAGATCACAAACCGCAGGGTAGTGGAAAAAGGCCCTAGTCCTAGAGGAAGTTCTCTCTTTTTATGCCAGTGGTTGAAATCAGAAGTGAAAACCAAGAACAGATTATTGCTTAAAGGGGAACTGAAGAGAGAGGTATATGAAGGCTGTCATGTTTATTTCCTTTTAATCAATACCAGTTGCCTGGCAGCCCTGCTGGTCTATTTCTCTGCAGTAGTATCTGATTAAAACCAGAAACAAGCATGCAGCTAGTCTTGTCAGATCAGACTTATAAGTCTGAACCACTTAAACACCTGATCTGCTGCATGCTTGTTTAGGGGCTATGGCTAATAGTATTAGAGGCAGAGGATCAGCAGGGCTGCCAGGCAACTGGTATTGTCTAAAAGGAAATAAACATGACAGCCTCCATATACCTCTCTCTTCAGTTCCCCTTTAAGGCTGCTACACACCTTCACTTTTGCTTGGCCAACCACTGACCAATTGTACCACCTCCACATAGTATGAGAGTTTGCCTACACAATGGGTTCTATTCACAATAAGCAGTTCCGTAAAATCATTTTGGACGGTAAAATACCTCATGCGGTATTTTACACTTTATTTTTCCAAGTTCACAAAAGTTTTCCCCCATGAGGCAGAAGTTCGGTAATTTACGGAACAAACATGCCTCAATTCACTAAGCCCTGATCGGTGGTGTGGCTGATGGGCGTGGTGGGTTTCAGGGTGGGAGGGGCTTTGGTCGGGTGCTGCAAAGGTAGCCAGGTACAGGTATAGGGTATCTAGGTATAGTTTCCCCAGTGTAGGGAGTATAGCTGCCCCAGTATAGGGAGTATAGTTACCCCAGTATAGGGAGTATAGTAGCCCCAGTATAGGGAGTATTGCTGCCCCAGTGTAGGGAGTATAGTTGCCCCAGTATAGCGAGTATAGCTGCCCCAGTATAGGGAGTATAGTTACCCCAGTATAGAGAGTATAGTTGCTCCAGTATTGGGATTACAGTTGCCTCCGTATTGGTAGTTACCAGAAATCCCCCAGTGGCCGCGCTGGTGTACCTTAGCTGGAGGCCGCTTTCTCTTTCATATTGCGCTGTCCGCCCCTCTTCTCCAGGCCCTTGTTTTCATTCGCAGCAGCGCATCTCCCGGCTCCTGTGAACAAGCAGGAAGCTTTCTGTAGTGGCAATGTGTATTGCCGTTACCAGGGGAACTGCTGCCCTGCTTCCTGCTTGTTCACAGCCGCTGGGAGACGCACTGCTGTGAATGAAAACACGGGCCTGGAGGCGAGGGGCAGACAGCGCAGTATGAATAAGGAAGCAGCCGCCAGCTAAGGTAACACAGCGGCGGCTGCTGGGGGAGGGGGAGCGAGAGGCCCGCGGCCCGGCCAGAAACTGCCTGGTGGTAGGAGACCCCTGTGCTACAGTACAAATATGCACATCTAAAGGGATGCCCGCAGAATTGTCAGCTTGTTCTGTTTTGATACACTGAAAAACCGACTGGAATCCCTGTCGCATCCAATCAAAGTGAGAAGCAGGCTGTGTGGCTCTCCCTATTGGGTGCCTGGCTCCCCCCAAAGGCTGTCTGTCAAGTTACCGCACAGAGACAGCAGGGGGAGAGACAGTTATCGGCTGCTGTGGGCTGGAGAAAATTACCGAACACTTTGGGCCACACAAGTCGGTAATTTACCTCACAAGTCAGGAACTGTGATTTTATGTGCAGTAACAGGTTAAGTGAATTGTAACTTGGGAAGGTGATCGGTAAAATCAGTTGTTTTGAGCATTAACAAATGTGGTAATGCTTTGTGAATAGAGCCCAATGAGGTGTTAAAGTTGGCCAATCATTAGCCAATCAAAATTGAAGGTGTGTCCTAGGCATTAGACTTGCTAAATATGCAACTTTCATCTACGGACTAAGAGATTTTATCAGAAATAGCCTGAACTGTTGACATTTCCCTGTAGACTACTACTAAGCAACAGCAGCCTGAATGTAAAAAGCATAAAGTCCTATCTCCATGGTTTCCACGTGTTCTTAAACTCGGATCTTGTTTCACAAGTGACAGAGCCAATTCAGCACTTCAAAAACAGCTAGCTTTTACCCATATCAAAAAGAATGTGTGAAATCGCATTGTGTAATTTATACCCTTGGGGGCTGTACCGGTTTACACAGTCATAAAATTGCTCTTAACATTGTGGCAGATAGCCAAAGCGTGCACATTTGTGAAAGGTAATGCATTCATTTTAACAAAAGCATGTTAGTTAGTGCATGACTCCAATACACTCCCTGACGTGTTGGCGATATTTCCATGTGAAATCACTCTTCAGCAGATATGGTAAACACTTGATAGCAATCACTGGCACCTCACGCTTCTAACAGCTGCAAAATCTCCCGCTTCACTACCTTTTAATCTATGGATTTTAAAGAGTTTCTGGATTGTGATATGTATGTATTAAATATTTCCACTCTGTCAGATTTGTGGACATTTAGTCTCCCGCCCCCCCTCCCCCCAGCACAGGCATCAAAATGTGTTTCCCCTTCTCTGCTTTGGCAGACTTGTCTGTGAAATCAGTTCAGTTTTCACAGGTGGTCAGAGCGAGACCTACAGGCCATCTGCACACATGTAAAATGATTATTTAAAAGGAACCTGCAACTAGAAAAATATTTTCTTATGTTAAACGACATGGGTAACGGTACCTTACCACTGTTTTTACAATGAAAGCCACACCAATGTACTAGTTTGTTCCACATTCCAAAACACTTGCGTAGTCCATTGATTAAAATGGCCTTGTCAGCAGCCAGTACAATAACAAATGACAAAACTGTGGCAAAGTTTAATTCTTTTCTGTGTGAATCCCTTATAATTTTGTGATTTGCTATTAAAAATATTAGAAAGGATTTATTATTACTTTCAGTATTTATCCAGAGCCGACCTATTATGCAGCGCTTTGCAGAGTACAATTAGCCTTACTCATGGTCCTTCATGGGGTGTACCATCTCATTTCCCTCCTCCCTCCTGGCAGAGCTGCGAGCAGGGTGAAAGGGAATGGTTAACTCCGCTTATACCTGCTTCCAGCGTCGGGTCTCTATGGCCACAGCGGTGACATGTAAGTCTCCATCAGTAGAAATCGGACAGAAGCGACAGGTTTTGGACTAGTTCATCTCTTCATGAGGGGATTCTCAGGGATTTATTTATTTTCAAAAGCACTTAGTAAATGGCAGTTGCTTTGTCCAACTGTCAAAAAACTGTGTAGCAAGCAGGGAAGCTGGCCAGCATCATTGTTTAACCACTTGCCGACCGCGCACTCATAACGTGCGTCGGCAAAGTGGTAGCTGCAGGACCCGCGACGCAGATTTGCGTCGCCGGCTGCAGGCTAATTAATCAGGAAACAGCCGCTCGTGTGAGCGGCTGTTTCCTGTCATTTCACGGCGGGGGGCTCCGTGAATAGCCTGCGGGCTGCCGATTGCAGCTCGCAGGCTAAATGTAAACACAAGCGGAAATAATCCGCTTTGTTTACATTTTTACAACGCTGCTACAGTAGCAGCGTTGTAGTAGATCAGCGATCCCTGGCCAATCAGCGGCCGGGGATCGCTGTCACATGACAGCGGGGAGCCTGTTAGAGGCTGCACAGGACAGATCCGTTCCTGTGCAGCCTCCGATCTCTCGGGCAGGGAGGGAGAAGAGGGAGAGGGGGAATCTTGCGGTGGAGGGGGCTTTGAGGTGCCCCCCGCCACCCACAGCATGCAGGAGCGATCAGACCCCCCCAGCACATCATCCCCCTAGTGTGGAAAAAAGGGGGCCGATCTGGTCGCTCTGCCTGTCATTTGATCTGTGCTGGGGGCTGTAGAGCCCACCCAGCACAGATCTGAAAAAACAGCGCTGGTCCTTAAGGGGGGGGGGGGGGGGGTAAAGGCTAGGTCCTCAAGTGGTTAAATCCTTTTTAGGGAATATCTTTATAAAGAATAAAAGCCTTGCTGAGAATCCCCTATGAAGAGATGGACTAATCAAAAACCTGTCGCTTCTGTCAGATTTCTACTATCTACAGAAACAGGAGAAAAGTAATTTATGGCTCATTTTACTCTGGAAAAAAAAACGTACATCTTATTTGTCTAAGTTTGCACATATTTTACATTTTACAATTTTTTTCGCCATAGTGCCCCTTTAACCATCACCCAGGGCCGGTTTAAGCAACAATGGGGCCCCAGGGCAAAATAAACCTGGGGGGCCCCCCCAACATATACCCCGGAACAAAAATCAGCATTAGGGGACCTTTTTTGCAGCTGGTATAGTCAGGGTGTGAAGTCCCAATCGGTCAGAGCTCCACATTCTGGCTATCCCAGCCTGCATGTGGGACAAGGGGTTAAAAAGTTTCAGGAGGGGGGACCCCACATAATTTAAAAAAAAAAAAATTCCCACACTCTAAACATAAAAAAAAATTGGGAAAATAGGAAAAAATGCCAGGGATTTTCATACAGCCATATTGCGGCTGTATAGCGATCCCTGGCCAAAGCGCTGCGGCTGCGTATAGACCCCCTGGAAACCCCGTCAGGAAATTTATTGTGCTTTCGTTTGATGCTGGTAAAATTACACTACCGTTAGGTTTGCTACTAAAAGTGACATTTACCGCATTTAAAACTATACTTTTTTCCTTCTAAACTTTAAAATCGATTTTCTCAAAAACTATAAGGTCTTTTTGAAAAATAGTTTTTTCCTCTTATTCCTAATGATCTCCTTAACATATCCTGCAAATTTAGGGTTTCTAGCATTTAAGGTGGATTTGTTATTAACCATTAAAGTCGGCAGGTTTTTAAATGTGTTTTTTTTCCCTTTGAAACTTTAAAATCGATTTTCTCAAAAACTATAAGGCCGATTTGAAAAAAATTTTTTCCTCTTGTAGCCACTGGGGGCCCCTACAAGCTCTGGGGCCCTGGGGCAGCTGCCTCCTTTGCCTTAATGGTAGCGCCGGCCCTGCCATCACCTTTCACCTCGCTCGCAACTCTGCAGGGAAGAAAGAGAGGAATCGGGCCGTTGCAGCCCACACAGGCCGTATTCGGTCCTCGGGCCGTAGTTAATTTAGATTAACTCCTGTTTTACCATATTTAATTTAAAACAAATCTGAAATGACCGTGGAATAAACGTTAGATACTCACCTGTTATAGAGGAAAGGCTCTGTACCCCAGAGAGCCTTCCAAGTCCTCTCTCTATGCATTCGGTCTACCGCCGACCCCTGTTGAAATTCTGAGCCTTTAAAGACTCCAGAAGCACTCGCGTCCCTGAGTGGTTCCATAGATGGCCGTATCTGTACTGTTTACACGGGAACCAGGACTCGCACGTGCACAGTATGCCCCCATTTCTCTTCAGAAGTACTCAGGGACACGGTATTGGATTCACCATCTTCCCCAGGGGAGAGCCGCAGGTGCCAAAGATTCAAGCTCCCAGTAGTGTTGCATGCCTCTGACTGCCACAATGCATGCCGTGAGATGTAGCCTGTCAATGTGAGTACATCTCCCAGCCAGGAGATGTACTGTACTCGCATGGACTGACCACATCTCCCAGCATGCATTGCAGCAGTCAGGGGCATGTGACACGGCCTGGAGATTCATGTTGCAATTCTCCCTGTGGAAGATGGTGAATCTCATATGGACTGGGGACTGGGAAGAGCAGATGAGTAAGTAAGAAATATCAATCATGCCTACCAACGTCCCACTCTGTTAAGTACCTTCCTTATGGGGGGTGGTGGAGTGGTAATTTTATAAATTTTCATATAAAAAGTGCTCGGGTCCCTTTAAGAAACAACCCACTGCACTACAGATACTCAACTCCCATCATGCTTTGCAATATAGCAACAACAAATCAGACGCCTCAGTAGTAAGCTCAGCCATTAATAACTGGTGTCAGAAGCCTGTAGGTTTGGACCAGGTAACAGATGAGACATTGGGTAATTCTTGATGAAATTATGATTTAAAGCTTTACAAAGTAAAAAAACAAAACTGAAACACTCATTGAATTAATGGGATTTCCTTTAAAACATTTTAACATAGTACAAGTTGATTAAATTATCAATGATTCCGTAATCACCAATTGTAAGTGTTTGCTTCTGTGTTACATATTTAGCGCATGACATACCAGGCTATATGACCAGTTCCTATAGCAATAGCTGTTTTACAAAGCGACTATAGTTTTGCCATGTTAGTAAAATACGTGAAACAATGTATAGGTATGTCAATGGATTCACTTTTGTTGTGTTTAAAAATAGGAAGTCGGGAAGGAATTTTTTTCTCTTTTGAGGCTAATTGGACCATGCCTTGTAAGGGTTTTTTGCCTTGCTCTGCATCAACAGGGATATGTCAGGGAGCAGGCTGGGGTTGTACTTTGTTCTCTAGTTGAACTCAATAGACATATGTCTTTTTTCAACCCAAATAACTATGTAACTATGTAACTTTTTTAATTAAGTTGTTGAGAAAAAAAACCCCATGTATCAATGTTTACAGTGCTTCCCACAAAGTCACTCTGCCACCTAATAGTCATTTAGGGCCCATTCACACTTGAGCGGGAAACGCAATTCCCGCTAATCCATAAAGCGCTAGCGGTCTTTTAAAAACGCTAGTGCTATTCTAGCCTGTGGCAGTGTTCTCACTGCCGCGATTTGCGACGATTGTGGGCATTTTGTGATTATCGATAATCACAAACGCGTTACCTGGAGCATTTTTCCGGCGATTCTGTAGCTATCGCCATTAGCATATATAGAACAGCTAATCGCGATCGCTCCAAAAGCGCAAATTTGTCCAGTGATTTTTCCGTGTTAAATCGCAGAAAAATCACCCGTGGAAAACGCTAGCGCAAATCGGTGTGAATGGGCCTTTAGAAATGGACCCAAAAAGTCAGGTTTTCAATGTAGAGGTGAAAATGTCTGTTCTGACCCAGCCATTTTGTATAATACTGTAGCTTTCAATGAGTTCTCGTAATACTGAGTGGACATAGTCCTGGAATGTATCAGGATCTCCAAAATATCTGCAGGGATCTCTGATTCCCCACTTACCTACAAGTGAGCTGTATGCAATTTTAACAACTTATTTTAATTACAGCATATTCATGTTAGCTAAGATTTCATTAGAGCCACATCAATGTGAATTTAGCCCAGGCATGTGCTAGCATGCACCCATAATAATTTCCCTTGGGAACTCTAAAGGTGGCCATACATCAGGCGACTTGGCGGCCGATCGACCATCCAATTCGATTATTATAAATAGAATTGGATGAAAATTGGTGCCGCCAAGTGCATGCCCGACCGACAAAGCGACCAATTTCGGGACGGTAATTGGTTGCATTGTTGATAGCGCATGCTGCAAGATGTCGGGCTGAAGTTGGTTGGTCTGGTGCGCAGCGAGAATGGCGGCTGATTTCCTGACAATCGATGAAACCATCCACCTCAACGACCCCCTAATGTCAGTGTCCCCCTTGCCAGTGTAAATGTACACATTACCTCTACACGGCCTCCGCTTGTCCCCCGCTGCATTATCCTCTTACGCATATATGCACTCCCAACATGGTTTCCTGGTAAGGGTGTGCGTATGACGTCACACGCGTGTGCCCTTACTAGGAGACCACGTGAGGCGCGCGTGTATGTGGAAAAGAAATGCTGGAAGCCTGTGGGGGACAAGCGGGGGCTGAGGAGAGGTAATGTATACATTTACACTGGCACGGGGGACACAGCGGCGAGGGCCGATTCCAGCATGAAATTGATTGGGAATCGGCCTGTGGTGTATGGGCAGCTGACAGATCTCTCTCTAATCAGATTCGATGAGAGAGATTTGTCTCTTGGTCGAATCTGCCCATACACCGCTAGATGTATGGCTACCTATAGAGCAGAGCTGGGCCGAGGCATAGGCTGGAGAGGCTCCAGCCTCAGGGCGCAGTGTAGGAGGGGGCGCACAATTCATTCAGCTGTCATTCATAATTGTGTATGAAGCAGAAAGAAATAAGAAAAGGGGATACATGGCAGTGACTGCAAGCCATATAACTAGATATTAAGGTGTTGGGGAGGTTGTGGGCCCTGTGGCCCTCTTAGTCTAATAGCAATCAGTGTGTGACAGCTGGGGTGGGAGGGATGGAGGGGCGCACTTTGGTATCTCAGTCTTGGGTGCTGGAGGACCTTGTCCCTGCTCTGCTATAGAGGACTAATCAGGGGTGTGCAACATGATTTCCAATCCCCCTCCTCTTCACATCCCCCTACAGAGATAAGTAAGTGACGTGTACTGGTACGCATTACATACCCTACACTATTTGGGATGCATTCTACCTGAAAGAACAGCAAATTAACGGTGGGGGGAGGGCACCATGAATTGGAGGCATTATATTGGGGTGGTACTCTACAAAGAGGCCATCATAGGAGGATATATACAAAGTACATTGGAAAAAAGAAACATTATAATAATGGAGAGGGAACTATCACTGCGCCACCATATAGGGAGTTATTGTAAGTGTGGTGGAAGCACTATGGCCTAGTGCACACCAGAGCGGTTCTGCTGCGGTTTGCGTTCCGCTTGCGGGTGCGGATCCGCTAGGGTAATGTATTTCAATGGGCTGGTGCACACCAGAGCGGGAGGCGTTTTGCAGAAACGCATACTCCCGGGCTGCTGCAGATTTTGGATTGCGGATGCGTTTCTGCCTCAATGTTAAGTATAGGAAAAAATCAAACCGCTCTGAAAAACGGCACTTCAAAGCGGTTTGCCAGGCGTTTTTGTTACAGTAGCTGTTCAGTAACAGCTTTACTGTAACAATACATGAAATCTACTACACCAAAAACGCTTCACAAAACCACAAAACGCTAGCTGAAACGCTACAGAAAAAGCGTTTCAAAATCTGCTAGCATTTTGCGGATCTGCTAGCGGTTTTTGGTGTGCACCAGGCCTGAGAGGGGCACAATTATAAGACACTATAATGGAAGACATGGAATGGAGCATGACATAGGTGCAATAAAATAGAGAGGATAGAATGGGAGAGAAAAATAATGTTTAACCTCCTCAGCGGTATGGACGAATATATCCGTCCATCACCGCCGGAGGTCGCCGCTCAGGCCCTGCTGGGCCGATTTCAATGAAATAAAAAGCAGCACACGCAGCCGGCACTTTGCCAGCCGCGTGTGCTGCCTGATCGCCGCCGCTCTGCGGCGATCCGCCGCGAGCAGCAGCGAAAGAGGGTCCCCCCAGCCGCCTGAGCCCTGCGCAGCCGGAACAAAAGTTCCGGCCAGCGCTAAGGGCTGGATCGGAGGCGGCTGACGTCAGGACGTCGGCTGACGTCACTCCGCTCGTCGCTATGGCGACGATGTAAGCAAAACAAGGAAGGCTGCTCATTGCGGCCTTCCTTGTTTATTCTGGGCGCCGGAGGCGATCGGAAGAACGCCTCCAGAGCGCCCTCTAGTGGGCTTTCATGCAGCCAACTTTCAATTGGCTGCATGAAACAGTTTTTTTTTTTATTTAAAAAAAACCCTCCCGCAGCCTCCCTGGCGATCTTAATAGAACGCCAGGGAGGTTAATAACCTCTCATAGTCCTTCTGGTGTTATGCACTCCACTGCGCGCTCCTCCAGAAACCTAGAACAACATCTCCACATAGTGTGATACTGTATAACCATTCAATATTCATCAATACTCCACAGTGCAGGTGCGAGTGATAACAGTGTCCACACGTGATCCCCACTACCCTAGAGGTCAAAAGGCTCACCAGATGTAGACCACCGTGATTCAGGTGGCAATCTCGCATTCACAAATATGTATCACTCAGAACATCAGTGATCATATCCAGTTCCAATGTAAAAATCCTTTAATAAAAGTATAAAACAATATCATCGCGCAGCATGTCAATCCAAACTGAGTACACACTGCGCCTCTCGCGCACTTGGGTAACTTACAGACTCTCTTTAGGGATGGATTAGCGTGTCATAGCGGCAAGTCTCTCCAGCCTCAGATGCGTCAATGGCCTCTCTGCGGCGTCCCGCTGTTCAGGCTCCCGAGACTCCAGACTTCCGCACTCCGACCCACGTGACCTACGTCAGGCGTACTGGCTCCGCCTGACGTAGGTCACGCTATTCCATCCCTAAAGGGAGTCTGTAAGTTACCCAAGTGCGCGAGAGGCGCAGTGTGTACTCAGTTTGGATGATATTGTTTTATACTTTTATTAAAGGATTTTTACATTGGAACTGGATATGATCACTGATGTTCTGAGTGATACATATTAGTGAATGCGAGATTGCCACCTGAATCACGGTGGTCTACATCTGGTGAGCCTTTTGACCTCTAGGGTAGTGGGGATCACGTGTGGACACTGTTATCACCTGCACCATGGAGTATTGATGATTATTGAATGGTTATACAGTATCACACTATGTGGAGATGTTGTTCTAGGTTTCTGGAGGAGCGCGCAGTGGAGTGCATAGCACCAGAAGGACTTTGACTATTTTACAGGAGGAACCACAGCGCACTCAGTGGACTTTGTGTGACATTTATGGTGATATTCATGTCAATTTGAATGATTTGTTTTTTGCACTGTTAGGGAATTGATCAGTACTAGGCAGCGCAGCAACTTTAAAAGTGAGAATAACCTCTCATAACCACCACCTACACATCCAGTTTTTGGTCAATCTGACCTCCTCCATGTACAGTAGAGTGTCAGTTATCCGGCACCGATGGGGATTGGCTGATGCTGGAGAAGTGTGCTTTCTGGTTGCTTGAAACCCAATGTTAAAAATAGGTCTGTGTATAGAACTGTGTATTAAGTATTAAAATACCGTAGCTGAAAGCATATTAACCTTGGGGGAGCCGTGGAACCCAGTATTTAAATACAGCAGAACATACAGTTGGCCTTCACTACTGTGAGTACTGCCTGCGTTTTCTGCTGGCTGGTTGAGACTTCTGGTTAGTTGAGTTCCGGATAACAGGGACTTTACTGTAGTATGAAAGTTAACAGATTTGTAATACTATGAACAGATTGTGTAGGTAAAAAGGCATATTCACTAAACTGTCAGTAAGCTGTAACATGCTCGTCAGCTCAAATTATAATGAGCGCACGCTGTGTGCGGTCCTGGCAGCGTAGCACGCACTCTTTAGTTACGGCCGCTCCTTCTAAATGCCATGCGATAGTGATGTAACACGACCGCAATCGTCCTGTGAATGGCGCAAGGCTGTGCACCCATTGGCACTCACTGTCATCTCCCCTGCGCTCAGAACCACTTCCAGATGGGATAAGTACACTTTGATTGCATATGATGTGCACCTTATGTGTCTTTGCAGTGATAGTATCCACTTTATGGTTTCCACTGGATATTCAAGTGGCAGTGAGACTTTATTCCTTCTGCATTTGTTCTTACATTGTGTACTACATGGCTCACACACTACAACTGGATACAGTTTCGATGTTGGAGATTCCTGCCATTGATCCCTGCAGTATATCAGTATTCTTGGCAGAGTGAAGTTTGTTTCTATATCGGTGAGCTCAGCAATTTGTTGGACCTGTTAATGCATGTGAATCATCCTACATTGTTCTGTCTGTATGTCGGATCTGTACCCATAAGCGTGATAACCTTTAACCAGAACATCAGCAGAGCCTCCTGCTTCTGTGCACAAGAACACAACCAGTTCTATAAACACTGGATGTTATCTCTGAACAAGAGACAGACTCAAAGTACAGCAGCTCCTGCAGAGCTCCCAGACTCAGAATATCCTGGTATTATTTCTACATCAAAGGACACCAAATATTTTCATATCGTACTGCATACAATATGTTGGTGCAGCAACTTCAGGGAATTTCTCTCCTCTCCTTTATTTTTAACCACCCATCCTGTGCTTATTTATTTGTACAGTGTAACCCTCTCCAGATTTTGTTTTAAAGATTCTATTGAAGTTTATCTCCCCTGTGGTGCACATTATACGAAATTACAAAAATAAACGTTTCACATGCCATTTCACATCATAGACTTTTAGTAAAAAGAGCGTGTTAACAACATATGGCTGTAGCAAAATCAGTATGTCTGTGGGTGTTGTCATTTATCAAGATCCTGGCATTTCTTGTAGAAATAAGTCACTAAGTATTCTGGGAGGTATTTCACCACTAAGTCTTATGGCTTCCTCGGTTTATATGAGGTAAGGGAATATGCCAGCAAAGAACTCTCTGAGAATCTTAAAAAAAGAATTGTTACTCTATGTAAAGATAACCTAGGCTATAAGAAGATTACCAACACCCTCAAACTGAGCTGCAACATGGTGGACAAGACTATACAGTGGTTTAACATGACAGGTTCCACTCAGAACAGGCCTCGCCATGGTCGACCAAAGGAGTTGAGTGCTCGTGCTCAGCTTCATGCTCAAAGGCTATCTTTTGCAAATGGACATATGAATGCTGCCAGCATTTCTGCACTGACTGAAGCGGTGGGAGGGTCAGCCTGTTAGTACTCAGACCATACGGCACACACGGCATCAAATTGGTCTGCATTTGTTTATTTATTGTATTTATAAAGAGCCAACATATTATGCAGTGCTGATGGCTGTCATCTCAGAAGGAAGTCTCTTCTAAACATGTTGCACAAAAAAGCCCACAAACAATTTGCTAAAGACAACCAGACTAAGGACATGGAATACTGGAACCATGTCCTGTGGTCTGGTGAGACCAATAGAAACATATTTGGTTCAGATGGTGTCAAGCATGTGTGGCGGAAACCAAGTGAAGAGTACAAAGACAAGGTTTTCAGTTTTACAGTCAAGCATGGTGGTGGTAAAGTCATGGTTTTGGGCTGCATGAGTGCTGTCGGCACTAGGGAGCTACAGTTTACTGAGGGAACCATGAATGCCAACATGTACTGTGAAATAAATGAAGCAGAGTGTGACCCCCTACCTTTGTAAACTGGGCCACAAGGCAGTATTTCAACATAACGACCCCAAACACGCCTCCAATATGATCACTGCCTTGCTAAAGAATAAGGGTGAAAGTGCAGGACTGGCCAAGCAAGTCTCTAGATCTAAACCCTACTGAGCATCTGCGGGGCATCTTTAAGCGGAAAATGATAGAGCGCAAGTTCTCCAACATCCTCCAGGTTCGTCATGGAAGAGGATTCCAGTGGCAACCTGCCAAGCCCTTGTGATCTCTGTGCCCAAGAGAGTTAAGGCAGTGCTGGAAAATAACGGTGGGAACACAACACTTTGGACAGAATTTTGAGTTGAATTCTTCATTAAGCAGTGTACACAGTTTTGTTGCCAGCGATTTAGACAGTAATGGCCGTGTGTTGAGTTGACGGGACAGCACAGCACATTAACACTGTTGTATAAGCTGTACTCTGGCTACTTTACATTGTATCACAGTGTCATTGGGGTTGTCCCATGAAAAGTTATAATAAAATAGTTACAAAAATGTGAGAGGTGTACTCACTATTGTGAGATACTCCTAGCACTTCACTTATCTCAGTGAGGACATCACTTGGACTAGTGGTAAGTATGTCCTAGAACAGATTTTTTTCCCTTCAACGAATTGTACTACTACAGGATAAGTATGTCACAAGGTTAATGCTCCCTGTGAATGACAAGTTGTAGCAGTAACTTATATATGGCAATGTCCTCAGGAAGCCACTGCTTTTGTTACTGTAGCCCTTTTCAGAGATCATCTCAGGGTCAGATACCTTACAGCTATATAGATAGAATTGTTCTAAAGAACAATACAGACTTGAAGAGGGTGGAGTATAACATCAGGAGGGGGTATGGCAGCACTTTCAGTGCAGGGGACCTTCATCATAGCTCTCCATCACATACCATAGGTTAGGACAGGTCCACTTTAAAAGCAATAAAAATACTTTAGACTGTTAAATAGTTTAATTGTGCATCAAAAAGGAAAGGGGCAGGTGGTATCCTCGTTCCCCCTTGTTTCTTCTTCCAGCCACAATTCCAAACTAGTGTAACATTAAACACTAGTAGAATCCATTGACTTTTCATATGATAAATACTAAAACAATGCAAGTATACAAGACTGCTTTAGTCTTTACAGTCTTCAAGAGTTGTGTAACGGTAACACTACTTAATGTTTCAGGAACACCACAAAAGAGAAAAAAGCAGCTTTTTAATTTAATCAGTTAGGCTTAGTTCACACTGCAAAACGCGAGTCGCTAAGCAATTTTGTAATGGGATTTTCAGAGCAAAAGCGCACATTCCTTTAAGCAGAAAAGCTCTGAAAAATGGTACATGCAGCAATGTTTGGATTTTCTAAAAATCTAAATGCTTCTGTGAGAACACCTGCATAGAGTGACACTGCACTAGCTCTTTGATTATTGCTGGCGGACAGCCTGCGCAGCGCAGTCATCTCCAGTGTGAACCAGCCCTTACATACATTTAAGAAAAAAACAACAACAACTTAATAAAAGGCTTAAGAGTACCTGTCTTGTTATTGGACAGTTAACAATAGGCTCACAAAATAGGCATGAAGAAAACAGTTATCTAAAATATGTCAGCTTCCACCCCTATTAAAAAGGACATAAGAGTTAAAATTAACATATAGATGTGTGTTTTATTTAGCATATTTAATTTGTTTTTATGAACGCAATAATAAAAGTACTTTTTACAATTATGCAATATATGGAATATCAACAATATACATCCTGCTCAGGACCATGAGTCCCATACAAACAACTCTCACGAAAAACAGAGAAAGTCTTTGGAACGTCAATTCAGCACTCTCAGAAAGAGGCTTCTAGATTCCACACGTTTCTGCGGTTTCTCATCTTATGAAAAACACATTATATGCAAAAAATATATAAATAAATAATTGAAAGGAACAACAAAATAATAATAATCTGTTCAACAACACGTAAGTGTATTAAACCATGCTTAGGTGAAACCACATTTCTGTAGGAAAAACAAATGAACCTTCAGTTTTGTGGTGAAAGAAAAAAACAACCCTTTCAATAACAGGAGCTACCAATGCCCATGCTGATTTACATGTTAACCCTTCCAGTTTGATTATTAGAAACAATAGTCACATGAACTACATCTCTTGAGAAAATCAGGTCATTTATGACAGAAAAAGGAAACATTTCACTCTTTCCAACAACAGAGCTACAAAAATGTTCTAATCCACATCAAACAATGCTTCCCTGTGCCAGCCCCCTCCTAGTCTGATTCATGTGCTCTCTCTCCAGAAAGGGGACATTAGGAGCAGGAGTACAATCGGCCCAGCACAGATAAGGAGTGGTGGGAATAGGATAAGAGAAACACTACACTGAGAATATTTCCTCAGTGACTACAGCCTGTGACTCAGTACCTGTCATGCTGACCAGAGATTGATGCCAGTCTTTAAGAGCCCAAACCTTCTATTCACCCAGCAGTTCATGCATCTTACTATCTGCTGGGAAGAATGCTCACATATAAACACTATAGAATGAAGCAAGGAATCTCCCAAAAATAAAAAAGTGATTTATTCTGTAGTAGTCACAACCATTACCAAATACACTACACTGTTAGTGCAAGCAGCTGTAGAGCTGGTCATACACATATTACATTTTCTGGGTCAAACTGATTGCTTTGACTGAATTTACTGGAGATCCATTGCTCTCAGCATGTGTCATTCGTTAACATTTGATCAATTTTGGGCAGTTTATCAGAAGGATGACCAGGCATGTTAAAAACGTCAGTTGTTTATGCAGAGGAGAAAGAGGGCTGCATAGCGCCAACAGGAACAGGGTTGTGAGAAGGCGCTCAAAAAGTATGGATTTTTGTAACCGATATCTATATATTTATAAAAAAGAGAGGTTTCTTACCTCTACAGAAGACTCACGAGAATGGTATATCAGGGAGCCTTTATTAAAAAAGCAGTTATACTGTTGACAACACATTTCACAGGACCAAACCCGCTTCCTCAGGTCATTAAAGAACACTCAACCTTACGAATGTCCATGTGATGCGCGGGCGCCGGTTTAAAAAAAAAAAAAAAAAAAAGCATAGCATAGCGCCAAGGCTGGATTTATACTTTTAACGCCCCTAGGTCAACTTTCTTGTTGTTCCTCTTCCATATGCAGCAGTGCCCCTCCCATTTAATGTGTACTATCCATGTACAGCTTTTCTGGGCAGCAGCACCCTTCTGCCATGTCTTGCTCCCCATTTGCAGCTTTCCATTTCCATGTCCAGCCTCCCTCTTGGGCTGCAGACGCCCAAGGCCCAGGCCCTTATGGCCATTCTAGACTTCTAGCCTTGGGCCTGGTACTGAAATACTTCCTGTACTTCCTGATGGCAACTCAGCAGATATGGCTAACTCTCTTACCTGAATGTCTTACACATATTTGCAGCTTTTTACATGGGTGTCTTCCTTTTATTTTGATTTACAGATTACCCAGCAAGCTCATGGTGAACCAGAACTTCTGTTGTGTTCTATTTAATCAAATAAAGAACACAATCCATTTATGCTGTGAAAGGGACAAATACCTAAAAGGACCTTTACCCCAAAAAGTCACATTACATAATGTCAAATTGAAGACATACAGTGTGTAAGGATGTTCCTTAAATGTTCTTTAGCCACTTATGTGGTTTGAGACAGATTATCTACGTCCCGCAGGACTTCAGTTCCTACTCAGGGATGTAGAGTCATCTATTGTGGCGGGTGGCCACCACTCGCTCCCGCGCGGGTACTCGTCACCGCCAATTAGAGGGGAGATTGATCTAAGACCCGTGTCATTGATTGCCGGTATCAATGAGATGCCTGCGGTCATTGTAATACTGAAAGTTACACAGCCACGCATAACTTCCTGTTAGCGTACTAATAGTACACGCAGGAGGATTATGTGTGAGGACATCTTGTGGCTAAATAGTAAAATTACACCTAAATATATATTTTTTTAAATAAAAAGACCTACACATACCACACATATACCATTAAAAATAACCCCTTACCTCCCACACACTCCTATATTTACCCAAATAAAGCATATGCATTAAAAAAAAATGACAATTATAAAAAACCAAAACCGTTACCTTAGGGAATGAACTTTTTAAATATGTATGTCAAGTGGATGTATTCATGTTATTTTTCAAATTATATGCTTGTTGTGATGGACGCAAAACTGAAAAAAATGCACCTTTATTTCCAAATAAAATATCAGTACCATACATTGCACTATGGACATATTTTAACCCATTCGCGTTCCGTCGTTTTCACTTGAGCAATGTTCACCTCCCATTCATTAGCCTATAACTTTATCACTACTTATCACAATGAACTGATCTATATCTTGTTTTTCCCGCCACCAATTAGGCTTTCTTTGGGGGGTACATTTTGCGAAGAGCCACTTTACTGTAAATGCATTTTAACAGGAAGAATAAGAAAAAACTGAAAAAAATTCATTATTTCTCAGTTTTCAGCCATTATAGTTTTAAAATAATACATACCTCCATAATTAAAACTCACGTATTGTATTTGCCCATATGTCCCGGTTATTTCACTGTTAAAATTATGTCCCTATCACAATGTATGGCGACAATATTTTATTTGGAAATAAAGGTGCATTTTTTCAGTTTTGCATCTATCACTATTTACAAGTTTAAAATAAAAAAAAAATATAGAAATATTTCATCTTTACATTGATATTTAAAAAGTTTAGACCCTTAGGTAAATATTTACATGTTTTTTTTATATTAAACATTTTATTTGGGTATTTTTGGGAGAGTGGGATGTAAACCATATTTTTTTAATGTAATTGTGTGTTGATTTAAACATTTTTTCACTTTTTGTTGTAGTTTTACTTTTTGGCCACAAGATAGTGGCCATGAGTTTGTTTACATGACGTCACTCTAAGCGTAACACACGCTTAGAGTGACGCATCGGGGAGGGAACAGCCAGAAAAGGTGCAGCTTCCGAGAGAAGCTGCCGCTTTTTCAGCGGGGGAGAGGAATCAGTGATCGGGCACCATAGCCCGATTCGCTGATTGCCTGGCTAACGAACCCGCGGGCCGGGAGCGCGCGTGCATGCGCGCGATCGGCCGCGGTAGCGCGCATGGTTCCTGGACGTAGTTCCTACGTCCAGGAACCAAAATAGGTTAAACATTTTAATAACTGGGACAAATGGGCAAATAAAATGTGTGCAAAGAGAAATTATCAAGCGCTTCAAGCTTCAAGTAATTCAAGCTGCCAGAGGTAGATTCCAAATCCAAAGTGGAACTGAATAAACTGTATGTGTAAACCTCAGCGCTGTTCTATCACCCCAATCCTTCTCCTGAAGCCTGCAGACACCCAGTGCTTAACAAGGGTACACAGTGTCCACCGCCATAGGACAAAACAATATGCCAGGCTTAGTAGGATTTTGATCACAGGGGGTTAAAATTTTATTCACACAGTTGTATCAGTAAAAACAAAACAACTTACATTGTGGGCCCATGCAAACTGGACCCACTTGCATGAAAATCGCTTATAAGGTTTTTGCACTGAATAAATTCAAAGTGCACCTTATTACTTAAAGATGATATGTTCAGAGATAGCCCGTCTCTCCTTCCCTACCAAGTATACGCTTGATTACAGGATGGCAGAATATAAAATGGTTCATCAGTTTGCTGCTGTGACAGACTGTCCAATCAGCAGGCTGGGGGAGGGGCTTGTATCAGCCTGTCTTGCTGAAAAGAATGGTCATAGAGATGCAAATAATTTCGAGTTGATGCAGGATTATGCAAATTGTGTGTGCAAATTTATGCAGCTTGAAAATGGACCAATTGAATTTTACCTCAGCAGGATTTGTTTGGTTCATTTTAAAGCTGCATAAATTTGCATACAAAATTTGCATAATGCAGCATCAACTCAAAATTATTTGATTTGCATCTCCCTAACCACCCCCCCCCCCCCCCCGCACAAAAAACAAACACAAACAAAACAGCAAAACACAGAAAAAAAACACAGCAAAAAAGATAATTTCCCCTTTGTCAACAGCTTCAAAACAGAGAAAAACCCATAATTATCAAATTATGCAAAAAAAAAAAAAACAACAAAACATAATTATCAGGAGTTGCCCAAATTTCCCTTTGAGCCCTGGCGTACTGATATTTTCAATTAAAGTTTATGTGGCGCCTGATTTGTCCAAAAGCCACAAGCGCCGGATTTCCCCGATACCTTCTCAACTACCTGACAGAAGTACAAATCCTTCGGCAGGTAAGAAGATAAGACATTTGTTTTTAGAAATTTGTCTAAAGGTTAACTTAAAAACCCAATTCAGGGCATTGTAAATAAGCAGCTACCTTTCTTTTTATGTGTTTATTTATTACCTACCCTGCCTAGTAAAATACATTCATATGCTTGGCATCAGCTCTCTACAATAATTAGGGAATTAGAAAAGCTGTATAAATATTTCAAAATATTATAAAATCTGCTTCTTCTAACTGGGAACAGAGGTTCTATGAAACACTGGGCAGAGATCACAGTACTGGAAATTCCTTTTCAAACACACTTTGCTTAAGTTTTCTTTAGGCCCCACTGCCTAAATCTTGCAGTAGTAATATAAACAGTGCTGTCTGTAGCTGTCAGAGTGCATTGCTTCTGGCTCACTGGCAGGTGCCTGACACTTTCTACCAGGCCTGCTGTGAAATGTCCGAATGAACAGAAATTCCAGCCAGATAAGCAGTGGACGCATGTTCCAGCGCCACATGGATTAGCGATACAAACTCACAGGTACCAGAACAATCCGCCTGAGCTGGAGCTTGGCACATAACGAGGACACAGTCTGAATGCCATAACCTGAGATGTGATACAATAAGCTTAACAATAGCCTCCAGAGTTCCTATAGCTAATGGATGGTAAGACTGTGTATGCTACTTTAGACAATAAGTTGTGAGCTCCTCTGAGGAACGGTTATTGACATACATTTATACTATGTACGGCGTTATGGAAGATGTTGGCGCTATATAAATAAAAAATAATAATGAATTTGACATGCCCTGTAAAGTGCTGCAGAAATTGTCAACAAACACTTTATCAGTACTTGTTTATTAATGAGCAGGACCCAAAGTGATAACTTTCCTTTATTACATTTTGCTACAGTAGGATATGACCCAGGAGCATTCACATATTGGCCCATATGCAATTCACTTTTCTCCTGAGTTTTCTCCTAGGTGAGATTTGTACACCTGGTTATGAAATACCTTTTAATCCACCGACAAGAAATAAAATACTAAAAACTATTTTTTAGGGTACCTTTTCGCCTACTTTTTGATACTTTTTCCATTGCAAAGTGCTGAAAACTTATTTTAAAAAGAAGTTGAAGAAAAATCTCCTATGAGAAAAGCTAGGAGAAAAAAGTTAATTACATATGGGCATTGTGCAATTGTATCTAAAACTAATCTCTATTACAAGGAACCTTAACTGAGAGGGATATGGAAGTTTCCTTTTAAACAATACCAGTAGCCTGGCAGTCCTGCCGATCTTTGGCTGCAGTAGTGGCTGAATCACACAACTGAAACAAGCATGCAGCTAATCCAGTCTGACTTCAGTCAGAGCACCTGATCTGCATGCTTGTTCAGGGGCTGCGGCTAAAAGTATTAGAGACACAGGATCAGCAGGAGAGAGTCAGGCAACTGGTATTATTTTAAAAGGCAAAATCTATATTCTGCTCAGTGTAGGTTCCCTTTAATTCTCCATGTTAAAATGACACAGGGAAAAAATGCAGCATGATTGAACTTCTACAATAGAGTATGTTACAAGCACTTAAAGGGAACCACATACAAATAGCTCTCTAATTGATACAATAATAAAGACATTAGTGGTGAGTGTCACAGCCATAGCCAGCTGGCACAATACAACTTCTGAGGGCAGGGGGGAGATAGAAAAAGGTCAATAGTTCATGTAATTTAACTCTGGGACACTAAATGGGCTGCCACTAAGCAGAGACAATAAAACATTCAATCGACTCTGTAAGCGTTTAAATATAAAATTAAACCATGGGACATCTAAAAAAGTCATTTGTAGGAGTAGGAAGATAGATACAATGGTTTATCTCATCAGTTTATTTTAATCTCCGGTTCACTTTAAAAACTCAAGTGCAAAAACGTAATTATAGAGGTTGTAAATTAAACATCCTGCTGATATTCAGCCAGATAGGAAACATGAAAAACTTATACCCACAGATAGTTATCTAGTAGTGTTGCTTGTATCTAAAATACTTATTACAATATGTTGATTTATAATTTAACAGTTGTAATTTACTTTTTGATTACAATGAAACCTTGGATTGCAAGTAACTTGGTTTAAGAGCACTTTGCAAGACAAGCAAAAATTAGTATGGATTTTTGACTTGATAAACAAGCAACATCTTGATATGCAAACACAGAACATATACAAGGCGTGACGTAATCACAACCGAGCTGATGGTTCCTCTCCCGTTGAGGGATTGTACTTAATTGTACGTAATCAGAGTGTAGGGACTATACAATATCACATTTCCATGAAATCCTCAAAAGCAATCGCCATTGGATAAGTTCCTAAATAAAGTGGATCCAAGATGCTGCCTTCATTTTTTTTGCCCCTTACATATAAATTATTGGGCATTTCTTCTACCAAATGCTTTTTATAATTTCATTTATTACCCAATTGAATGTAAATGAATGTATCCATGCCCCCAGCTCCTCAGCATTCTATGTCCCATGTAGCAAGTGCTCATGGGAGCTCAGTCTAGGGAGGAGGAGGCGTTACCAGCTGGGAGCTGCTGAGATTTCAGAGGCAATGGAGTGGAGAAGGGAGAGGAGGGGAGTAAAGTTGTCACAGGCTGAGGGGTGGAGATACAGAGCAGCTTGCCTGTGTAATGATGACAAGCAGAATATGGCTGCTCATTTGATCACAGGAAGAAATAATCATATTGTTGAAGCTGTTTGCACCTAGATTTACTGTGTAAACCATCTTAACTTCAGATTAGATATATAGACAAGTTACTTGCTATAGTTTTTCATCTCGGATCCGCTTTAAACACACATGCACACACACAGATAGCAGCAGAACTCTAGTACTTCATATTAAATTTTTTTTTTTTATATATATAAATACTTTTGGATTGTGGAACGAATCTTCAGAGTTTCGATTAATCCTTATGAAATTCGCTTTGATCTACTGTAAGGGTGCTCTGGATTACAAGCATGTTTCCAAAAGCCGGCTGTTTCTAGAACTGCCCGATTTGACGTCGGCCAAAGTCCAGAATGCTGGGAATTTCTGACATTGGCCGGCAAGTTCTAGAAATGGCCAAAGTCAGTCGGCCAAAGTCCAAAACGCACAAATCCCAGAACATCGCGGGTCCTGTCCAGCACCATGAATGGCACTCGGAACTTCCTCTCTGCTCTGAAAGATACAGCATAATAATCTTTTTAAAGAAAAGCATTTCTTAGTTACAGCTGATACAAATCTGCAATAAATCTGCAGTGTGTCTACATGCTGCTTTCTTGGGAGGAGACATATTAACATCCTGTGCTTTGAAATTAGCTGCTCTGCTGTGGCAGTCAGGTGACACAGGGGAGAGCTCAAATTACAGTGGCGATTAGTCACAGATGAGGGGGGATGCATGGCTGGGGGGTGCTTTGCTGAGGGGGGGGGGGCTTTGCTGGGCATTTTGCATGGCTGGGGGTAGGGATTTACTGGGTGCTATGGGTGGCTGGAGGGGGGGGGGGCTTTGCATGGCTGGGGGGATTTGCTGGGCGCTTTGCATGGCTGGGGGGGGGGGATTTGCTGAGCGGTTTGCATGGCTGGGGGGGGGGGGGGATGTGCTGGGCGTTTTGCATGGCTGGGGGGGGGGGGATATGCTGGGCCTTTGCATGGCCGGGGGCTTTGCTGGGCACTGTGCATGGCTGGGGTAGTTTTGCATGGCTGGGGGGTGGGGGCTTTTCTGGGTGCATTGCATGGCTGGAGGGGGTGGGGGTGTATATGATGTGAAAATGAAAAGTTGAGGCAAAACAGGGCTAATGCTCATTGTTTTAGCTGTGCTGAAATGGCACGAGTCCCACAGGTTGCACACTGCCAAATGCAGGGGCTGTGAGCCATTCATGCAATTTAATTAGTTTGTTTTTGATCTGTAACCCATGCTTTGCACAGCCACATTAGTCACTGAAATCACACACCATGCAATACCAGACTGTGTTCAGCTAGCATAAAATAGAAAATCTACTGCACACCCAGGGTATATTCATAGTGCTATACCATATCAAAATCTAAAATTATTGTTTCTATGTGTACTTTTTTCTTATCTTTTACAAAGTCATGTTATTGACATTTTGTAAGTGTTGTCACTTACAGAACACTAAAGTTTATTCACACAAAAAAACTTATGTAAATCCTTACTTGTTCCTCACCTTGGGCCTGAAGCACAAAAGGCTTGTAAATTTGCCATGAGTGGCCTGCACACAGCTAATTTACTGGCCTTTTGGGCAATAGGCTCCTTATATATACATTTTTTTCCAAGCAAAAAAATAAAATAAAAATAAATAACTCAAAATAAGTTGTAGCTGATTAAGGAGAGGGAGGGAGAGAGTGAGTGAGTGAGTGATTGTGTGTGTCTCTGTCTGATCATGAAAGGTCGGTCTTTCTTTTTGGGCATTGTGACTCAGTTTGTTATTGCTTTTGTCCGCTTTTGGGCATATTCACAGTGGGACGTTGCATTATAATGCAACGTTAAAGTCGCAACACAGCATTACAGCGCAGCGCCAGAAAAAGGTGGTAACGCACATTAACACTGCATTACTGTTGCATACAGTAGATACAGTGGAGCATACAGACAATGAAAAGTATGCCTCTGTATCTGTTTAACCTCTTGAGGACCGCGGTATTAAACCCCCCTAGTGACCATGCCATTTTTTGTTAATAGTGCCACTGGAGCTTTAAGGCCAAGCTGCAAGGCCGCAGAGCACAGCACACAAGCGATCCACCCCCCCCCCCCCCCCCCCCCCCACCAACAGAGCTTCCTGATCATCCCCTCCAGTGTTAATTTTTAATATAAATATTTTTTAAATAAAAATGTGTATTTTTTTCTCTTTTTGAATAAACCCGCCCAACCTCCCCCCGCTTGCCAATCACTGTGAGCGGCTGTTATAAGCTTCAGCCTATGACAGCAGATCACCACCGACACCCTGGATGGGACAGCCGTGTCATATGGCTGTCCCCAGTACAGCGCTCCCTTAGATCGCAGCACTGTACTGCCCTAATAGATGCCGGTTTCGGCGTCTAACAGTCTCCGAGCGTCGATCGTCGCACGGAGACTGAAGGCGGGGCGGAGACTGAAGGCGGGGCGGAGCTCCGCCCCCCGAGCAGGAGAAGTGCGCGCAGCGTGCGCGCGATCTCCTGCTAGCCCCATAGAAGACAGTTCACGCCAATGGGCGTGGAGTGGTCCTGGGGCTGCCGCACTGCTCACGCCAATTGGCGTGGAGCAGTCGGCAAGTAGTTAACGTCTGCGTTTAGAGAAAACACACTGCAAGCAGTGAGTCACCATAACGCAACATTTACAACGCGATATTAACGTCGCACTGTGAATGTTGCATAGGCTTAAAGGGAAGGTTCAGGGAGGGTGCGTAAAAAATAAAAATCAATTTCCACTTACCTGGGGCTTCCTCCAGCCCGTGGCAGGCAGGAGGTGGCCTCGCCGCCGCTCCGCAGGCTCCCGGTGGTCTCCGGTGGCCGACCCGACCTGGCCAGGCCGGCTGCCAGGTCGGGCTCTTCTGCGCTCCAAGGCCCGGGACTTCTGCGTCCCACGCCGGCGCGCTGACGTCATCGGACGTCCGCCGGGCTGTACTGTGCAGACGCAGTAGTTCTGCGCCTGCGCAGTACAGCGAGGCGGACGTCCGATGACGTCAGCGCGCCGGCGTGGGACGCAGAAGTCCCGGGCCTTGGAGCGCAGAAGAGCCCGACCTGGCAGCCGGCCTGGCCAGGTCGGGTCGGCCACTGGAGACCACCGGGAGCCTGCGGAGCGGCGGCGAGGGCACCTCCTGCCTGCCACGGGCTGGAGGAAGCCCCAGGTAAGTGGATATTGATTTTTATTTTTTTAGGCACCCTCCCTGAACCTTCCCTTTAACATTACAGTGTGTTATCCAGCGTTATAATGACTTTATAACGTAGGACAATAACATCCCACTGTGAATGCGACCTAAAAATTATTTTTCCCTTAAAAGTTTTTATGTACATAATGTGAAAAACAGATAAAGCAAGATAATTCATCACAAAAGTTTTGTGAGTCCATCCCATTGCCCCTCAAACCTTAGCCTAGCCATGCATTTTTTTTTTTTTTTAATAAAAACAAACAAAACTAAAACGTGCAGATTAAGGAAAAGCAAGAAAGAGAGAAAAAAAAAGCCCCACACATTGGTACTTATTTTACATAGATCTTATTCCAAATTATCACTCAAATGTGTTCCATTCACTCAACATTGCAACGAGATCGATATCAAACCGCATGTTAACCACTTAAGTATCAGCAGTCTTTGGCCCCTTAAAAGACCAGATACTTTCTGGTACAAAAACAGGGCTTACTGACGTCACGCCACACCGACCCATCACTCTTGTAGTTCGCGCTCCTCTCCCGTCACTAAAGCGCACTTGCTGGGCCAGTCGATATGACAGCAGAGCTCTGGGAGCCAGTCAGGAGCTGATTTCATTGGCTCCTGACCCCGTGATCACTGTGGTGGTCAGGAACTGGTGGAAGTGTGCGGTGCGGTAATTGAAATCTACGCCCTGGCAGGGATAACAGGTCCCAAACAAAGCGTAGATTTCAATTACCAATGTCAGGAAAAGGTTAAGAAATAGCAAGCGATCTACAGTTGATTCGTGGTGGATCAGGAAAGATTTCTCTAGAAATTATTATTTAGCGTTTATATAGCGCAAACATCTTCAGCAGCGATGTACAGAGTATATTATCTTGTCACTAACTGTCCCTCAGAGCAGCTCATAATCTAGTCCCTACCATAGTCATATGTCTATGTATGTATCGTGTAGTGTGTGTATTATAGTCTAGGGCCAATTTAGGTGGAAGCCAATGAAGTTATCTGTATGTTTTTGGGACGTGGGAGGAAACCCACGCAGACATGGGGAGAACATACAAACTCCATGCAGATAGTGCCCTGGCTGGGATTTGAACCGGGGACCCAGAGCTGCAAGGCGAGTATGCTAACCACTACGCCACCGTGCTGCCATGTCAATTACATACTGCTTCCATCCATTGTCAACCCAAACATACGCCAGCATTGACTGGGCAAGAAAAAAAAATCTATTTTAAATATCCACAGGTACTTAAAAAAAGTGAGAAAATCAAATGTATACTGTTGTGCAAGATTCATGGTGCAAGATTAATTACACGCACAAACATAAAAACCCTCATCTGATGCTGGCAGACATGTGAAAAATCATATGTACCATTCATTCCTACACACACAAAGACACATACTTCATGTGGTAACAAATATGTGAGCCTCCATATCCAGCCCACTACAGCATTTACATTTGCAGTAAACAGTCATCTGTATTTCCTGGAACAGTTCAGCCATCTCTGCCTAATTTCAAAGGACTATTAAAGTGAGGTTAACTTACTCTTTCTGTCAACATGTACAGATAACCTAAACTACCCAAACGTTGACCTGTAACCTTAGCCAATAATACTGACTAATTTGTAGACAGAGTTATGTAATGGCAGTTCCAATGAGGGCAACAGGGATTTTCCAAAGCAATTAAAACTAGATTACATACTTTCTTCCATTTTATTATTAACATTTTCGAAATTCCAGTGCTCCAATACCCAAACCAATGCTTGTGTACTTTCAAGACGGTAATTCTTAAAATAAAATAAACATTTTCTAATTAGGCAAGTATAGCTCTCATTGGAATAAATATGGACCCGTAGTGAGTAACATTGTCCCTTTTAACTTGCTATTTTTATATGCTAGTTTCAAAGAGCATGTTCCTTTTCACAAGAGTCACTCTGAACAGTGGAGAGACAAGGTTAAACCTTGTTGATTTAATAGCAGTTTCCTATGTTGGGGATGTACTGGCTGACCCAAGATCTTCAGCTTTAGATTTCAAAAGTGCAGTCTAAAAAGTGGTAAAAAAATGTTTTGTATGTTGGGAAATGAAACTATTGTGAAAAAGACAAGCGGAGGCTACATGTTATTTTTAACCGTATGAACTCACTCGCATTGTTTGGACTGCACTCGTTTTTATGAGAGCTGCTATATGTGCGATTTTCAGTTGCTCAACTGATGACGCACTGCCATCATATGAAGTACACTGCTCAAAAAAATAAAGCTAACACAAAAATAAGACATCCAAGATCTGAATGAATGAAATATTCTTATTAAATACGTCATTCTTTACATAGTTGAATGTGCCGACAACAAAATTCACACAAAAATTATCAATGGAAATCAAAATTTATCAACCTATGGAAGTCTGGATTTGGCGTCACACTCAAAATTAAAGTGAAAAAAAAAAACCCAAGACAAAATGAGGCTCAGGTGTGTGTGTGTGTGTGAGCTCCACATGCCTGTATGACCTTACAACGCCTGGACATGCTCCTGATGAGGTGGCGGATGGTCTCCTGAGTGATCTCCTCCCAGACCTGGACTAAAGAATCCACCAATTCCAGGACAATCTGTGGTGCAACGTGTGATTGGTGGATGAAGCAAGACATGATGTCCCAGATGTGCTCAATTGGATTCAGGTCTGGGGAACCGGCAGGCCAGTCTATAGCATCAATGTCTTCATCTTGCAGGAACTGCTGACACACTCCAGCCACAAGGTCTAGCATCGTCTTGCATTAGGAGGAACCCAGGGTCAACCGCACCAGAATATGTACTCACAAGAAGTCTGAGGATGTCATCTTGGTACCTAATGCAGTCATGCTACCTCTGGTGAGTACATGGAGGGCTGTGCGCCCCCCCCCTCCCCCTCCCCAAGGAAATGCCACACCACATTGTTACTGACCCACTGCAAACCGGTCATGCTTTAGATGTTGCAGGCAGTAGAACGTTCTCCATGGTGTGTCCCGACTCTGCCACATGTGCTCAGTGTGAACCTGCTTTCATCTGTGAAGAGCACAGGATGGCAGTGGCGAATGTGCCAGTCTTGATGTTCTCTGGCAAATGCCAAATGTCCTGCACAGTGTTGGGCTGTAAGCCCAACCCCCACCTGTGGACGTCCAGCACTCATACCACCCCCATGGACTCTGTTTCTGACTGTTTGAACAGACACATGCACATTTGTGGCCCACTGATCATTTTGCAGTGCTCCTCCTTGCATAAATGTGGAGGTAGTGTTCCTGCTGCTGGTTTGTTGCCCGCCTATGGCCTCCTCCACGTCTCCTGGTAGCACCTCTATGCTCTGGACACTATGCTGACAGACACAGCACACCTTCTTGCCACAGCTCACATTGATGTGCCATCCTGGATTAGTTGCACTACCTGGGCCACTTGTGTGGGTTGTAAACTCCATATAATGCTACCACTAGAGTGAAAGCACCACCAGCATTCAAAAGTGACCAGAACATCAGCCATAGGAACTGAGAAGTTGTCTGTGTTCACCACCTGCAGAACCACTACTTTATTGGGGATGCTAATTGCCTCTAATTTCCACTTGTTTATTTCATTTGAACAGCTGCATGTCAAATTGATTGTCAATCAGAGTTGCTACCTAAGTGGACAGTTTGATTGACTTGGAGTTAACATTTTTCAGACCATAAGACACACCTAGAGGACAAAAACCAGGAGAAAAAAAAACTAAACCTGATGCATCCATCGTGAAGGATCATCTTGTGGATTGTGCCCCCTTTGTACCTCATGCCCCCTTTGTGACCTCCTGTGTCTGCCTCTGTCCTCCTCTATGCCCCTTTTGTCCCCATGTCCTCCTCTGCATGGGCACAGTACAGGGAGTCCCCAACATTGCAGCAGGTTGGAGGTTCATAGTGGCAGGCGTTCACAAATCAGAAACTTGACCTCCCCCCCCCCCTCTTTTTAGGGAGAAAAGATGAGTATTATAGTCCAAAACATACAGTACATTGTGTTAAGGTGTTCCTTTATTTATTTTTAATTCAGAAGTGTTTTAGGCAATATTATCTGCTCATATTCATCCAAATGCTTCAGAACTCATTGGTGCGTCACAGAACAGACGGCGAATGACCCAAAGCATACTGCAAAAACAACCAAAGCGTTTTTGAAGGAAAAGAAGTGGAATGTTATGGAATGGCCAAGTCAATCACCTGACCTGAATCCGATTGAGCATACATTTCACTTGCTGAAGACAAAACCGAAGGGAAATGCCCCAAGAACAAGCAGGACCTGAAGACAGTTGCAGTAGAGGCCTGGCAGAGCATCACCAGGTATGAAACCCAACGTCTGGTGATGTCTTTGCATTCCAGACTTCAGGCTGTGATTGACTGTAAAAGATTTGCAACCAGGTATTAAAAAGTGAAAGTTTGATTACGATTATTATTCTGTCCCATAATTTTTGGTCCCTTAACAAGTGGGAGGCACATATGCAAACTGTTCTAATTCCTACACCGTGCACCTGATTTGGATGTAAATACCTTCAAATTAAAGCCGACAGTCTGCAGTTAAAGCACATTGTGTTTGTTTCATTTCAAATCCATTGTGGTTGTGTATAGAGCTAAAAATGTTTGAATTGTGTTAATGTCCCAATATTTATGGACCTGACTGTATATAGTATGCAACATGAATAACTTCCCATTGAGGATAAAAATATAATTCAACTGCAGGGGATTTGTAAATATCAGTACAGTTCACCACAGCTGGAACTGTGTCATGCGTACTTAGGAATTTTTTGATCTTCGTTCTACTCTATACACTTATTTTTAGATGATATGACAAGTTATGGAAGATGTACCAACTAGTTCCTTAAATTTACAACCACTGGCTCAAGCTAAATATCAGTGTTTCTGCCTTATAGCTGCTACTGAGGTTGAATACAATTTGCGTATATCTAGAAGAGTCATTACAAGCAATTACAAAGAAAAAGGAAGAATGGCACAATCCATCTCAACTCAGTTTCACAGCGAGGGCTTGTTCACATTATGCCGTGCCTCCATGCGCATTTGGAAGCACGTATGATGTGCGACATGCAAGAATGGCAGAAGGGCATAGACATCCCATCTGCCGCTCACATCATAGGCACTGCTCAGCAGTACAATGCGCAATGATGCGCTTGCGTACTGCTGCATGCGTTCAAGCGCAAAGCTGACCCATTCACTGTCGTGAATGAAGTCAGCGGCGCAGATGGCGTGCGATCATACGTGTTACGTTCCGATCGCATGGCCAACTGCGCATCATGCTGTAGACGAGCCCTTATGTGTGAGTCAAGTACACAATCCATTCTACACTGGAACAGTCCAGGACAAAAATGAAATCACTGGTTACAGCACAGTGATCAAAAAGTTGCATTACCTGTGTTGCAGTCACTTATCTTTAAACAGTTTTTGAACTCCTTGCTAGTGAAATAAGGTCACGTTTTCATGCCCCTCCCTCTGGTTACTACTCTATATCCGCCATATGCTCCTTCCAGAGCTTGTACACTGATGTCACTTCCCAGCTCTTTTTGTAACGAATAATGCATTAGGGATGGTAATTCCAACAGACATTTAAGTAGATACATTCTTGTAAAAGAAGAATGGGGTGCCAAACCATAGCCCAGCCCAACATATAGTTATTTACCAGCACCCACAGAGAGCCAGACAAAGAAGTAGAGCCCAATCTCAGATCTGCACACGACGTTCTTTTGTCCTCTAAAATTACCTCCTCGCATTCACAAATACAAGATTTCACACATGCTTCATCCCTCTCTGGAATGCCCTTCCACAACACATCCATCACTCTCCAACCTTTGATATCTTTAAAAGCTCTCTCAAAATTCACTTTTTTCCGAAAAGTATACGCTCTACCTTAGGCCATTCCTCCTTTGTCTTAAGGTCAAGTTGCACTCCTACAAGATATCATAAAAAAACATACTGCCTCTAGGTATGTTTATTGTATACTACCCCACCACTTTTTCCCCCTATTTCTTTAGATTTTAAGCTTGCAAGGGCAGGGCTCTTTCACCCTTTTGTGTCTTAGAATTCATTATACATTCTATTCATCATGTTACCTTTGTCACTGTAATTACCAGTTCTGTATTGTTACCAATTTATTATATTGGTGTACACCATTGTCTGTAATATGTACCCCGTGTTTGTTTCTTACAGCACCACGGAATATATTGGCACTTTATAAATCAATAATAGACAACTGAAGTAAGAATGTGGAGGGTGCAATATGTTTTTCCTTTTAAACAATACCAATTGCCTGGCAGCCCTGCTGATTTGTCTGCAGTAGTGTCTGAATAACACCAGAAACAAGCAAGCAGCTAATCTTGTCAGAACTGACTATAATGTCAGAAACACATTATCTGCAAATGCTTGTTCAGGGTCTATGGCTAAACGTATTAGAGACAGAGGATCAGCAAAATATCCCTCTCACTTCAATTGTCCTTTAAATGGAACCGGAGGTGAGAGGAATATGGAGGCTGCCATATGTATTTCCTTGTAAACAATGCCAGTTGCCTGGCACCCCTGTTGATCTTCTGGCATAAGTAGTGTCTAAGTCAAAACCCTGGAACAACCACATGGCTAATCCAGTCAGAGTCAGATGTGTCAGAAACACCTGATCTGCTGCATGCTTGTTCAGGGTTTATGGCTAAAAGTATTAGAGGCAGAGAATCAGCAGGATAGCCAGGCGACTGGCATTGTTTAAAGGGAAATATGGCAGCCTCCATCTCCCTCTCACCTCGGGTTCCCTTTAAAGCAGTAGGATCAGCCATACTATGCCAGGGAAAAAAACACATATATAAGTAGATAAATACTTGATCTACTTACATAACACATGTATTATACTGTCCACGTTTTGATTTCATTGAATGTTATATAGTAAACTAGCTGATTGCCCGGCGTTGCCCGGGTATGTATTTGGCTGGTGTTGGCTCCGCATACTTTTTCTAACCCTAACACACATTTACTCACTGACCAAGTTTGTGAGCTTTGCGGTCTTTGGTATTAATTTGCATTGAAATGAAAAAAAATCTGATTGGCTGTTTGTGGCTCCACACCCTTTTCTGAATTTGAACCCCAGCCACCCAATAACCAACTGTACCAGGTTTGAGGCCTGTGCCATTAACAGTTCAAGAATGGTAGCAATTAAATATTCCCCTTCAAAAGCAACAGGTGAAGTTAGATTCACTTTTGTAGGCTCCACCCACTTTTCTGATTATTAATCCCAGTCACCCAGTGACCAACTGTGCAAAGTTTAAAAACCCTGCCATTAGCAGTGCAAGAATGGCTGCAGTTTACATTTTCCCAATGAAATTTGTATTTGTCTCTACCCACTGATGACCCGGCGTTGCCCGGGTATGTATTTGACTGGTGTTGGCTCTGCCCACTTTCTAACCCCAACGCACAAACACTCAATGACCAAGTTTGTGAGCTTTGGGGTCCTTGGCATCAATAATTTTTATATTCCCCAGATAGGATGTTTGTGGCTCCACCCCTCTCCAGCATTTGAGCCCCAGTCACCCAATGACAAACTGTAGCAGGTTTGAGGCATCTGCTATTAACAGTGTAAAAATGGCAGCAATTTAAATATTCCACTTGAAAATCAACAGGTGAATTTTGATTGGCTATTATAGGCTCCACCCACTTCCCTGAATATTAATCTCAGTCACTCAGTGACCATCTGGGCAAAGTTTGGGAACCCTGAAATAAACAGTGTAAAAAGGGCTGCAGTTTACACTTTCCCAATAAAATTTGTTTTTGGCTCCGCCCACTTTTTGTAACCTGGACACAAAGTCACTACTCAATGCCCAAGTTTGTGAGTTTTGGAGTCCTTGGCATCAATAATTTGTATTTTCCCATGAAATAAAACAAATCTGATTCACTGTTTGTGGCTCTGTCCCCTTTTCTGAATTTAAACCTCAGTGACCCAATGACCAACTGTACCAGGTTTGAGGCTTGTGCCATTAACAGTGCAAGAATGGCAGCAATTTTAATATTCTCCTTGAAAAGTGACATGTGATTTTTGATTGGCATTTTTAGGCTCCACCCACTTTTCTGAATATTAATCCCAGTCACCCAGTAACCAGCTATGCTAAGTTTGAGAACCCTGCCATTAACAGTGAAGAAGGGCTGCAGTTTACAATTTCCCAGAAAAATCTGTTTTTAACTCCACCCACTTTTTGTAACCTTGACACACAGTCACTACTCAATGACCAAGTTTGTGAGCTTTTGGGTTCCTGGCATCAAAATTGTGCTAATGGAAGCAATTTATCCAGCAAAGAAATCTGGCTGTTTTTGGCTCTGCCCCTTTGCTGAATTTGAACCCCAAACAATTAACGACCGACTGTAGCAGGTTTGAGGCCTATGCTATTAAGTGTGACAATGGCTGCAGTTTCAATATTCCCCTTGAAAATCAATAGGTGAATTTTGATTGGCTCACGCAGGCTCCACCTACTTTTCCGAATATTAATCCTAGTCACCCAGTGACCAACTGTGTGAAGTTTGAGAACCCTGCCTTTAACAGTGTAAGAAAAAGAATAAATCTCGCTTCAGACCTCATAGATAGCAGGGGCACGTGTGCCCCTGCTAAACCGCCGCTATCCCGCGGCTTAACGGGGGTCCCTGATCCCCCAAATCCCCTCCGTAATGCGGGGGAGCGCTTCCTGGTTGGGGCAGGGCTAACCGCCGCAACCCTGCCCCACGCGCGTCTGTCAGTCATCCTTCACTGAGAGGGGCGGGGGAGAGGCGGCGATGCGCCGCTGACAGACGCGACTGGAGGCAGGGCTGCAGCCGTTAGCCCTGCCTCCAGGAGCGACCAAGTCTGCGACCAAGTGTCGCAGTGGGGGGTTTGGGGGTAAAGGGACCCCCGTTTAGCGGCGCTATTGCGGCGGTTTAGCAGGGGCACACATGCCCCTGCTAACTATGAGCTCTGAAGCGAGATTTATTCTCGCTTCAGAGTCTCTTTAATGACCAAGTTTATGAGCTTTGGGGTCTTTGGCATCAATAAGTTGCATTTTACCATTCAAATTAAACAAATCAGAGTGGCTGTTTTTGGCCCGCTCCCTTCAGAATTTAAACCCCAGTCTCCCAGTGACTGACTGTAGCAGATTTTAGGCCTCTGCCATTAAGAGTGCATGAATGGCAGCAATGTAAATATGCCCCTTGAAAATCAAAAGGTGAATTTTGATTGGCTGCTGTAGGCTCCACCCACTTTTCTGAATATTAGTCCCAGTCACCCAGTGGCCAACTGTGTCACATTTGAGAACCCTGCCAATAACAGAATGGCTGAAATCAATCTAACAAATCTGATTGGCTGTTTGTGGCTCCACCCCTTTAGTGAATTTGGACCCCAGTCACCCAATGACTGACTGTATCAGGTTTGAGGCCTCTGCCACTAACAGTGTAAGAATGGTAGCAATGTGAATATTCCCCTTGAAAATCAATAGGTACATTTTGATTGGCTGTTGTAGGCTCCACCCACCTTTCTGAATATTCATCCCAATCACCCAGTGGCCAATTGTGTAAAGTTTAGGAACCCTGCAATGTAAAAAATGAAGTTGTTGGCACCGCCCACTTTTTCTAAGCTTGACATACAGTCACTCATCGCAGGGATTAACAGTCTAAGAATGGCTGCAGTTTACATTTTCCCATTTAAAATGAATGGCTGAAATTTGTTTGGCTATTTTATGCTCCGCCCACTTTTCCTGGATTTGTAACCTCAGTCACCAAGTGACCAACTGTGCCAAGTGTGGGGACTCTGGCTTGATTACTGTGAGAATGGCAGCCTTTTACATTTTTTCTATTGACTTGAATGGGTGGAATCTGATTTGCTGTTTGTAGCTCCGCCCGAGTGTGCAGGGGGGCCACGAGACCCCCAGAACATATCATCCCAGGTAGTAAGGGATCTGTGTACCAAGTTTTGTTCAAATCGGTCAAGCCGTTTTCACGTGATCGCGTCACATACACACATACATACACACACATCCGATTTTATATATATTAGATGACGAGAATTCTGTTAGTGGTGGGGGCCATGTCTTTTGCCCACAGTTAAAGGGGAACTTCAGCCTAAAAAAAAACACTGTAATCAAGTTACATTAGTTATGTTAATTAGAATAGATAGGTAATATAATCTCTTACCTACCCTGTTTTAAAAGAACAGGCAAATGTTTGTGATTCATGGGGGCTGCCATCTTTGTCATTCGGGGCAGCCATCTTTTTCGTTGAAAGGAGGTGACAAGGAGCAGGAGACAGTTCCAACTGTCCTGTGTCCTAATTACCCCTCCCAGCTGCACATGCTAGGCTTCAAATGTCAAATTCAAAAAGTAAAAAAAAAATAAAAAAATGAAAAATTGCACCAAAACAGCAGAACGAGAACAACAACATCAGAAAACCCATCATGCTGTGCACAGCATCAGGGGAAAAAATCCCGGGCAGTTTTCTTCTGTGCAGCTAAAAATGAGGCTTGTATAAAAGAAACAAAGTTCTGATGCTGTGAAACTGTTAAAGAGAACCCGAGGTGGGTTTGAAGAATATTATCTGCATACAGAGGCTGGACCTGCCTATACAGCCCAACCTCTATTGCTATCCCAAACCCCCCTAAGGTCCCCCTGCACTCTGCAATCCCTCATAAATCACAGCCACGCTGCTGACAAACAGCTTGTCAGAGCTGGCTGTGTTTATCTCTATAGTGTCAGTCTGCTGCTCTCCCCGCCTCCTGCAGAACTCCGGTCCCCGCCTGCATCTCTTCCCTCCCTGCTGATTGGAGGGAAGGGATGGGGGCAGGGATCGGAGCTATGCAGGAGGCGGGGGAGCAGCTGAGACTGACACTACAGATGTAAACACAGCCTCAGAGCACGACTGTGATTTATGAGGGATTGCAGAGTGCAGGGGGACCTTAGTGGGGTTTGGGATCGCAACAGAGGCTGGGCTGTATAGGAAGATCCAGCCTCTGTATGCAGATAACATTCTTTAAACACACCTCGGGTTCTCTTTAAAGAAACACCAGGCCTTTTCAGTGCTGCTAAGTAGATTTTTAGTCCGGAGGTTCACTTTAAGGCTAACTCGTGATGTCATTTCTGCCCTTTTTTTTTTTCTTGTCTCCTCCAATCGCTGAGTCGCCTCAGCCTTGCTTGTAAACACAAGTGAGTAGGGGATTAGGTTTCAGATAAGAAGATGGCAGGAAAATAAAGGGAAGAGGAGGAATAGATTATAGATAAAAAGAACCCCCAGCATGCAATTCTTTGGCACGACTACTAAAGGGCCAGTGTTTACTTAAGTATGTGATAACTCCAAATCATAACAGCAGAAAAAGTTTTGAATGCAGGCTTAAGCATCTTTATCACTTAATACACTCAGACCAGTTGCTGTTGAAATTTGATTTTTATGGTGACGATACTGCTTTAAGGGCATGTTTGAGCTTTTCTTGACAGACTTTGTTGCAAGCCCCTGTTCCAATTAATATCCAAGTGAATCCTGTGAAAGGAAAGTATGCCAAACCAAAGCCTTAGACCAGCAGACAATCTTTGAATACACCTCTTTATGGGGCCTCCTCTTACCAATCATATTTGGGGTGTACAAATAATTTAATAATGCCGTAGTTTGTGATTAACAGAATAGACAGAGAAATTAGGTTTTATTTTATCCGAGTGGACATTATTCCTTAAAATTGAGCCCACCAAGGAAAACATCTAAAAGGTGCACAGTGGGAGTCCTAATGGGAGGTTTTGTTCTCATCATTTTGATGTTTACCTTTAGTTGGTAATCTCCACAGTGTCTTGGTGGAGGGGACCACGTGTGTTGTAGTGCCCTTGGAGAAAGTAGGTGCTGGTGGAAGTTAGAAGGAAAGTGTATACCGTACCTTATAATGTTTGTACCAGGCTTTGCAGCAGTATATCAGACTTTAGAATCTTTTTTGGAAATACAATGTCACGCTTGCTGTAATAGTATGGAGTGTTAGTCTTGGAGTAGTGACTATACTCCTATAATTTAGGTGTAGCCAACAAGTTTATGAGTTCATAATCTTTCAGAAGAGGAATTATTCAAACAATCAAGCGATGAAGTTGCAGATAATAAAGCCTATAACCAGAACATTACGATGTTAACACACAACCTAAATGAGTCACTTTTGAAAAATGATTTTTAGCAAGCTTAAAAACTACAATAGCCTTGGAAACAGCTGAAAGACACTAGCAGAATAGCATTATAAATCTGAATGCTCATTTGGCAAGAATAACATCAGACACCACACTGTTTGTCTGGCCTTCCTGAGCCACTAAATACAAGTCATGCCCTCTTCCAGAAATTGAATAAAGATTACCACCAGTGTCAGAAAACAAATGTCGTTCTATATGTTCGTATACCAGAAGCATACCTCTACCATTTTTTTTTTACGGGAAATAGGAAATTCTAGTTGCACATTTTATATACTACGTTCTCTTTAAAGAAACATCATGAGAACGGGGATGCCTTATGTACTGCAAGAATGAAGAGGCTAAATTCCTTTAATAGGCCCCATCTTGCACATTACTCCTTGCGTAGAGAACGCAGGTGATCCAGTGGTGAACTAGTAACCAGAGTGGGCTGTTGTGTGTTTGGGAACTACAGTAGCTTTTTATTTTGGTGCATTAAATATTTCCGAAAATCTAGTGTAGTCAGTGAGAAGAATATGAACATACAATGATTGACATAGGACATATGGTAGGGATTAGATTATAAGCCTCAGTCACCATTAGTGACAAGACTAATACTGTACTGCGGAATCAATGCTGTATGAATACTAAATAATAACACTAAATAGAGGTGCCCTGACAAACAGGTGTTACCTGTGAGGCAACAATCCACAAAGCAGCTGAGGAACACAGGCCTAGCCTCACTTGGTTCTGTGACTTGTCCCTCGGAAGTCACTCTCCCTAAAAAAAGGAATGGAAAGAGTAAAACTATGCCTAACCCAACCTCCTACTAAAGTGGGTCCAATACTGTGAAAACTAAACAAAAGGAAGCACCAGAGCACAGTTCAAAAGAGGAACAAATTGTGGAGTTTGCTCTGAGGAACAAAAAAGCAAGCACAATGAGTTAAACTGTTTATTAGATACAATGACAATGTGTTTAGCAGGTGATTGTTCCACTTCACCTCCCTGGAGGCAAGTTTATTCACTTTTTTTTTTTAGGTATGTTATTACTCTTTGGCACCTCATTTAAAAAACAACAATAATCTATTGGCTTTCTATTATGGCGATTAACAAGTCAGTCTATGTACATTTAAACTAGAGCCTTCAGTGGCCAGAAGGGAAAATTCAGCCATAGGGCCTACTATTTTCCACACTGGAACTTTGATACTCTTCAGGCATGTACGGAGAATAGAGATATATGGTGGTGGGAATGAGAACAAAGGGAAATGTGTAATTACCCTTTAAAATGAAAATCACTAGTCATAATGTTAAATTGTTTTATTTACATTTTAAATTGATTAATTCATAGTACAAATAGATAAAACATTACATTGTGAACTGTATAATTTAAATTTGTACAGAAAAAAAAATCAAAGCACATAAAAAAGGTAGATTAAAAAAAACAAAAAAGCACATTTACATGGAGGAATTGGGATGCAGAAATGGGGGCTCCTTAGGAATGGTACATATTCCTGGAATGAGAGAGAAGGATGAGTAAGCGGCATTTATATGCTGATAACTGCAGCTTATGCTGTCTGTCTTGTCTCAGGTAACTAAAGCTAGAATATAAATCAACAGAACTCATCTGGAAAACGAGCAGACAACAAACCATTTGCTTCCCTTACTCATCACAGACGTTACATTACAAACTTCCTTTAAAATCAAGTGGCTATTACTTATTAGTCATAAACCTGTGAAAAACATACCTCTATAATGTATCACCTAAAGGTCATAAATATCAGGAAACAATACATTTGAAGTGGAACTTAGCAAAGTTTTTTTCTTTTCCTCACGTGATCATGCTAACCCTGGCTTCATGTTATTACAAAACACCTGAGTGGCAGTGAAAACTACAGGGGGATTTGGGACTTCATCTATATATGTGAATGGGGGGGGGGGGGAGCCAGATACAGTGTGGAATGGGACTGCTTCATTTACATTGAACAAAACAAAATAACTGGATTGCAGGTAAGACAGGCATGCAGACATCATCATCATCATCACTAGTATTTCTAGAAATAGATTAGGTCTAGCTTGCACACAAGGGAGACCACAGCAGAGCCTTCAGTGAAAGTGAAGGATTAGCTGACTTTCCTGCATAGTGATGCTGCAAGGGAGGCATATTGTGCCTTGCTAGAAGTGGAGATGACACCTTTTAGGAAAGTCTCTCCATTTTCTAAGTGCTTTTAACACTTTTATGGATTTCTCTCACCTGGCTTTACTATTTAACATGTAGTTTTAATCACATGGGTGGATCTGTACACCTCTAACCATTTCCTACAAAATAGACTTATTTAACCAGTTCGCATTCAGTCGTTTTTCGCTTCATGCATCCGAACAATGTTCACCTCCCATTCATTAGCCTATAACTTTATTACTACTTATCACAATGAACTGATCTATATCTTGTTTTTTCCGCCACCAATTAGGCTTTCTTTGGGGGGTACATTTTACTAAGAGCCACTTTACTGTAAATGCATTTTAAAAGGAAGAATAAGAAGAAAACGGAAACAAATCATTATTTCTCACTTTTCGGCAATTATAGTTTTAAAATAATACATGCCTCCATAATTAAAACCCACGTATTGTATATGCCCATTTCTCCTGGTTATTACACCATTTAAATTATGTCCCTATCACAATGTATGGCGACAATATTTTATTTGGAAATAAAAGTGCATTTTTTCCGTTTTGCATTCATCACTATTTACAAGCTTATAATAATAAAAAAAAAGAAATATTTCATCTTTACATAGATATTTAAAAAGTTTAGACCCTTAGGTAAATATTTGTGTTTTTTTTTTTTTTTTTATTGTAATGTTTTTGTTTTTTTTTAATTAAACATTTTATGTGGGTATTTTTGGGAGGGTGGGATTGAAATTGTATTTTTTTTGTAAATATATGTGTATTTTTATTTTTATTTAACATTTAGATGTAGTTTACTTTTTGGCCACAAGATGGCAGCCATGAGTTGTTTACAGTGACGTCACTCTAAGCGTACCACGTACGCTTAGAGCGACATAGGAAGCAGAAAAAGCGTAGCTTCCGAGAGAAGCTGTCGCTTTTTCTGCGGGGGAGAGGAATCAGTGATCGGGCACCGTTGCCCGATTCACTGGCTAACAAACCGCCGGCCGGGAGCGCGCGTGCACGCGCGCGATCGGCCGCGTGGACGCGCAGGAGCGCACATGGCTTCCTGGACGTGAGTTTCACGTCCAGGAATGGCAAATAGATAAACATCCTTTTTGCCCGCCTTTAGTGCAGACAGAAGATTTGTAAAAGTCCTGGTATACCGCTAAAAGTACACATACATTTTAACCCATGGCATGAAGTTAAAGGACCACATATCGCGAAAATCTGTAAAATGTAAAATACACGTGTACATATTCTTGTAAGAGGTACATTTCTCTCAGAGTAAATTACTTTTCGCCTATGTTGCAATTGATTACAGCAGGCAGCAAAAATATCAAAGGTTTTGGACTAGTTCATCTCCTCATGGAGAATTCCCAGTATTTCCTTTAGGCCCCTTGCACACTGCCATTGTAAACCTGCATTGAGTTACCCTTTCTTACTGCATAGTGCAATGTATGCAAAGGAACCTTTCAGAATTAATGTGGTGCGATGCGCAGGAAGCATCCGATCTGACGCAAAGGCTGCAGCGTGTTACTGCAGTATTCATGCCTACAGCATGGATTATGCAGCAATGCAAGTCATTGGGAGTATGCACAACGGCAGTGTGGTTCGTTGTGTGGCACGCACCAGCGGGAATCCAAGTGACTTGCTTCCTGTCCAGCAGGGAATATGTCACTAAGTGGGGGTGGGTCTATGCATATGACCCCATCGCCACACTGTGGTGCAGGGTCATGTGAAGCATCATTCCTGCTGTGAAATGCGGTGTACGCCCTGCACCCCAAAAATTCCCAAAGCAGTTCATTTAGGCGCCATCATAGCAGCAATGCTAGGCTGCGTGCCCCACGTATTGGTAATCTAGGGCTCCGTCGGTTGCTAGACCCCAAATTACTTCTCCCCCCCCCCCCCCCAAGTTGCTACAACTCGAAGGAGGAATAGTATTTAAAGGATACCCGAAGTGACATGTGACATGATGAGATAGACATGTGTATGTACAGTGCCAAGCACACAAATAACTATGCTGTGTTTTTTTTTTAATCTTTCTCTGCCTGAAAGAGTTATGCTGGGAATACACAATGAGATTTTTCAATCGATTTACTGTTCAATTTTTGATCGATTTTCCAATTGATTTTCTTATCTTTTCTTATCAATTTCCATTCACTTCTATGAGAAATCAATCAGACATGTCGGAAATTATTGAACCATCTATCAGCTGAAAAAAACTAATGAAGTATTCCCACCATTAAACATCAGGTATGTAAATGGCAGTTCCTGTCTGAGTCCGGACTGGGTCAGACTACAGCGCGACCCTCACTAATAAGAAATTACAACTATAAAACACTTTCCTAGCAGAAAATGGCTTCTGAGAGCAGGAAAGAGATAAAAAGATCAATAGTTCATAGATTTTAGCTCTGGCATACTTCAATGAATGTGTCATTGAGCAAAAACAAGACCGTAAAAACGTAGATTTAAATATAAAATAAAACTGTGGAATATCTTAAAAAGTAATTTTTTAGGAGGAAGATAGATGCAATAGTTTGTCATTAGTTTATTTTCACCTTGGGTATGCTTGAACACCGCCGAAGAGTTTAGCGGCAGCAGAGAGCAGTCACTGGGCTCACCCCACGCCGAAATGAGGTTTCCCAAAAATCCAGTGCAAAACCGGCTTTATTCTTTACAAAAGCATTCCTTGGTAAGAATGTGTACAAAGATGCTGGCCAGCCTCCCTAATCACTTGCACACTATTTTGGCAGTCAGACTTAGCAAATGCCGTTCAATAAGTGCCTTTTAAAATAAAGGAAACCTAGAGACTCCCCATGAGGAAAAGGACTAGTCCAAAACCTGACAGTTTTGTCACTTTTACAACCGATTGTAAGAGATAGTAACACTGGAAAAAAGTTAATAGTGCATGCTACTCTGGAACAAATGTACATTTTATACAACTGGATTTTAAAAGTCACAATTTTTCACAACAGGGGTCCTTTAAATTCACTTCTGAGAAGGTATCAAGCAACGTCAGCCAAAAACCTTTATTCTAGTAAAAAATTAAGATCCATTTGTACACACATACAAAATATACATTTGTCCCAGAGTTAACGTTCTACTCCTATGTAGCGGTCTCTTTAAGCAGCTCTGAACCTTTTAATAGCAGGTTTTGGACTGATCCATTTCATCCTAGGGGATTCTCGAGGACTGCTCCCTGGACATTGGTACAGTCCAATTGCCAGAATAATTGCATGCAAGGAGGGAGGGCAACTGGCTGTAAATGTTCTAGTCCAAAACTTGTCGACAAGAAGGTTAGAGCCTTTAGATTGTAATACCTAAAGCAAGCAACAGCTGCATAGGAAGTTTAAAAAAAAAAAAAAAAAAAAAAAAAAGGTACAGTGGATTCACTCTGGACCAAATGTAAAATACATATGCATACATACTTACATCTTACAGTTTTCACCATAGTGCTCCTTTTAATGTAAAACTTATGGATGTCCACTAATGTTCCAAATAGGGACCTATTAAACAGACCAGAGTCTAGTTCTTAGACTGGTGAGCTCTCTGCACATAAGATCCATAAAAACCTAATTGCAGCATAACTGCACAAGGCTCATTTTCCCCATCGGGATTTTCTTCATTTACTGTACACTACAGAAAGTCACCATGAGGTAGGTGTCTTGACAAATTCAATATGGGTAGCAGAGTTCTGCAAGGTTTCCCTCCATAACTCCCAGTTTTGCTCATGTTACTTTGAGGAACAAAATTGGGAAACTACAACATGGGGAAAAAGCCATGCTGGGCCAAGGTAGAGAAGCCAATCTTAGGCTTAGCAACAAAGGAAAGTTTGGGTGTTGCATTTGACTCAACCCCAACATGTCCCAGTCCAACTCAGTGCAGTTGCAGCCAGGACAACTCTACAGGCAGAACAAACACATAGTTTGCTATACCAAAGGCAACACAAGAAGCAGGGTTGGGGGTAATTGTAACATAGGGAGTTCGACTAGTTCACTACTAGAACTAATAAACAAAAGTAGAGGGGGGGGAAAAAAATAAAAATAAAAAAAGGTACAAGTTAGTGAGAGAACCAAACGAATCCCATTTTGTTTGTACTGAGCCCTTAAGCTGAAGGAATACCATAATTTTTCTCAGTTTTAAAATCTTATGTCATCAGGGAGGTTCCAACAATCAAGGAACACACACACATTCATAGTATAAATCAAACAGGCATGTTTTGCGTGGAATTCACAACATACCTTAGGAAAGGAGAGAGATGAGAGCATCTAAAAACTTGGTACGGTCCTCTGTCCTCAGTTCAATGACTAGAAATAAAAGACAACAGTACAGTGGTGACTACAAAAATAAATAAAAGGCCACAGAATCTTTTGTAGAGTGCATACAGAGCTCTACCAGGCCTGACATCTGTCATGTTGTATGCAGAAAATAAGTCATTATTAAGAGATTAGTGTTCTTCAGACTGGCTCAGGAAGCAACATTTCCCCCTTCTCTGGAAGGAAAAATCCCTCAGCCTGGCTGGTAAATTCCAGGCACTCCAAGCATGATGAGAGGCACACAGGTCACAGGGAACATGCACAGTTGACCTCATTAAATCCCACTCTTACAGCTACTGTGCAGCTGGTTGCGGGCACACAATGAAAGGTGGAATCTCTTATCTCAACAAAAAATAACAGGGAAAAATAATGCAGGCTTTCCAGCTTCCTATAAAAGATTGGTAGTCACTTACTGGACATATCAAACTGATTGTGCAGCGTCCGGGAATTGGTGCTTTCAGCTGCCTTCTCAAACGCTCGACCAAAGAAACTGAAACAAAAAAAACAATGGAACACTAAATTATTACAGATCACATGCCAAATAATGCACGACCAAATTAGCTTTTAGGCTGTCAAAGTTCAGGTATCTTGTAATGCCTGGATTAGTTTTCATATTTTCACTTCCTGGGAGGTCACTCACAATGTGCTACGACCTGATTTGCAGCAATGCTCCACTCATTTTGGTGCTAATGCAATGCATACAAACATGCTCGGTGCAGCCAATCAGGACCACCTCAGGTTACAATCTGTCATGCTTATGTGAGCCCCACCAATATCATGTAAAGATACAGCAGGTATCAGTGATGTCCAAGCAACCCCTAAGCACATTGTCCTGTTGCTGATCTTGCCCACTGGAAGCCACCTTGTTGTGGGCTGCCCCTCCAAAGCAACAGGCACATCACTAGCCTCTATTATTAGCATCTCATTGACCAGCTCTAGTTGTAAGGGGTATTTTTATACTCTGCTTCCTCCCAGGCGAATGCTGTAGGTGGAATATTTTAGTTTGGTTCTTGTATAAGCGAAGTGGTCTGGGAATCTGGCGTTTTATCCGAGTGACTTAAAGGAACACTATCAAAGTTTAAGTTGTTTTTTTTTCCAGAAGCCCTTTAGGAGTTAGAAGAGATTTTTTTATGGCAGATAATACTAGTAGACTAGGAAAAAAAAAAAACATCCTCTCTTCCTCTGCACAAGCCTTGCCAGACGTAAATATACAATCAATGCTGGGCCAACAACACAGAGACTTCTTGTTCGAGGGCAGATTATTTCACACGCTGTACTAATAGATTCACAGATTCAACACTGATTCAGTCAGTGAATTTCTTACTACAGCATGTGAAATAATCTGCTCTCACATAAGAAGTCTCTCTGCTGTTGGCCCAGCATGGATTGTTTATTTGCCTCTGGCAAGGCTTGTGCAGAGGAAGAGAGACATTCCTGTTGTTGCCTATAACGCTTAATACAGAAACTCCTCCGTCACCTGTCACCCCTGCACTGTCCCAGCAATATACAAAATCTGATAAGCTGTTGGATTTTTTTTTTCATTTACTACTATTATCTGCCATTACAAATCCCTTCTAACGCCTAAAGGGCTTCGGGAAAAAAACAAACTTTGATAGTGTACCTTTAAATTGTTGCTGCTGGTGGAGGGAGGGGGATTATGCTTGTAGGTGGAAGCACTACATCAGTATCTTTTTACGGTTTAAAACGTATTCACGTTTTAAAATTACAGAAGGAAAAAAAAAGAAAAGAAATATGCTTTCAAATAAAACAAACAAAGTTAGAATTTACTGTAAAGATTACATGACTCAGCTGAAAGTAATCTGTCTCTCTCATGGGTACTGACTAACCAGCAAGCTCATGGTAACCCAGAACTCATTGGAGTGTGTAATGGCCCATACTCACGGGCAACTTTTTTGGCCTGTCGCCAGCACACGTGAGCGTGTGCGCGACAGGCCGGCGACAGCTCCTCGCCAGGTCCCTTCGCGTACACACGCGGAAGAGGGACCAGCGGTGAGACGGAATCTGTCGCCGACGTTCCTCCTTCCCCCGCCGGAAGCTCCGTATGCTTTATGTAAGTTGCTGTCGCCTGGCGACATCAGCGACGAGCGATAGTTCGGGGTGCGCGCCCGTGCAACGCCGCATACTCACGGGCGACCTGTCGCCGCGTGTTGCGGCGACAATTGTAGCCTGTGAGTATGGGCCATAAGGGACTACAATGGTCCTAAAAGCTCCCTTACTAAGATGTTAAGAAAAACAAAAGTTTGCTTTCTTAAAACAGAAAGAATTTGCGATAATTCAGTTGAGTGAGCTTGAGATGTCTCTCAGGGCATCACTGCTGAATGTATGCAAATTAACCATTGTACCCTTAGAAGCTAAACACCCCTCCAGAGCAGCTGGAATGCACTGATGTGTCAGCTTGTTAATTTGTACAGACAGAGCCATAATAATCCAACATGCATACAGACTGTTTCGGATTGTTTGATCCTCATCAGTGCATGGCATGGATTAATTTGGCTCTATGCAGTAGGGCTTGTAACACCGAGAGGTACAGACTAACCAGCAAGCTCATGATGACCCAGAACTCACTGGAGTGTGTAAGGGACTACAATGGTCCTAAAAATTTTTCTTAACATCTTAGTGTCACAGACCGCTAGGCCGGTCTGCGGATGGGGTAAATCGATCAGCGTCAGAAATCCTCTCACACGGTCATTTGTTCATCACGAAGGGTAACCCGCGTTCGCAATTTGATGAACTGACTCGCGAAGGGAGCGTTCTGATACCAACCGAATCACTCCACACACATATACAATTCAAAGATCTGCCACCAAGCGAGTTACACAGCCCGCTACTGTAATTTTACTAGGACTTCGAGAACGCTATATTAACCCTTAGCAGTATGCAAGAATCTGGGTCAGATCGTTATGTCTGGGCCGGGTTCTCGCATACGGGTTATAAATGTATACTTCTATTAAACACAGGGTAGCGAGTTCAGGAGAATAGGTACGATTGTGTATGTTCAGCAACAGGTCATAACCGCTAAACGATTTTTAAACGTTTAATAACACAAATGCATTACATACAGTTATATACACCCATTAACATATAAAACACAGAGCTTAAAAATAAAAGGAATAAAATCAGAAAATTCTTACTTCGTTAGCTGAGCAGTCCATTTGAAAAATGAAGAAAATGGTCCAGTTTAAAGTAGGCATTCAGGTTAAAGTCTTTGTACACAACATGCGCCCGGTTCTCCTTGAGCACATGTCTAGACCTTCCTGGTAGATGGGAATTGAAGAACTGGGAGGAGTTCCTTGCAAACGCTTTTTACTGACCAGAGTTTTGGGGCGGTCACTACCTGGAAAGTAGGTGTGTTTGAGGCAGGGTTAACTCCTGAAAGTCAGGTTGCCACCCCCAGACTTGGAGCAAGGAATGTACCAATTATTAATAATTTGTGTAATTCCGCCCCAGATGGGTGCATCGCAAATGCGCGACCATATTCATAAGCAGCATGCGACTCTGTATTAAAGGAGTCTATACACGCCTAGTCTGTCGAATTTGCTCTACGCAGGCCGGATAAAGTGGTTTCTATATGGATCCCTGATAGCTAGAAACGTGCACTTTAGGTGAACGATAGAACTGTTTCCTAGGTATCAGAAAATGTAATTTTGGTCTTGCTGTGCCAAACCTATTTTGAATTATTAATAAAGTAAATGTTCCCATTGTGTGAAGCTATGAGTTTTTGGAGGGAAATTTGAATCTCAACCAGTTTGAGGAGGTTTTCCTTTTGGGGAAAGATGAGCTGTGTAACCAAATGGCCTCTCGGCAGGGAAGCTAGCCACGTGTGACTTTCTCTCCTGACACAGGATGTGGGGGGGAAGGCTGTACTCCTGCCATGCTCTCAGAAGAAGAGCAAAGAAAGGCATTTTTTATTCTACCCAGGGCTGACAGTAACTGTGTGGGGCCATACGAAAGTCGATGGCGATTTTGCGCACAACTTTCCGTAATGTCCGTCACATCTCCCCCCTACCAGTCGGACGCACAGAGTGGGTCTGCATGACCCGCTCTACGCGCCGCTTAGCTACTGAACGGGTTCTCGACTTCTTATCTGACTGCCCTTTAGACAACTCACCAGAAGCATAAGGCCTCATGGTCCGGTGTGTCCCAGTGTCCGCTTTGCGGACGGTGCGATGCACACCAACAGGCTTACCTCTAAAGGCCTGGCTGGGTTTGCATAGCGCTTCCTGTAAGGGAGAGAGTCGCTGGCTGACATCCGGGTCACTTTCTGACTCTCGGGTGTCAGTCTGCGAATCTGGAAGCAGCGTGGCATACCCCTGCTCTAACTGACTACACCTTGGCACAACATTTTGGTCAGCACAACCTAGGTGGACATTAGAGCACATTTTAAAAAACGAATCAGCCTTCACCTGGGTGGCGAGGCTTGCCCCTTCTCCAGGAAGGATAGAGGGTGGACCTCTGGGCAGTTTTGCACTGGGTTGCTTCTGCAAGGGGAAGACATGCAAGGGTGAGACAGGGAAGGAACGGCCTGTCTCCACCAGCTGTTTGTTAACAGCAGACAATGGTGGGGCACTCTGGCTGTCATAGCAGGAAGGGAGGTCTAGGCCCCCAGCTGCCTGCTCTGACACCTGGCCTGCTTCCACTGCCCTGGACGGATATGACCCAGGCAAAACAAGACTGTTACCTCTTAGATTAGAGACTGTCACATTTAAACATACATCATTTTTAGCACTGTGAGATTCAGCATGAAAGCTATTAGCAACATCTGGTACAACATTAACATCACAGTTACGTTCATTTTTCACATCATGTACACAGGTATCTGGAACAACAGTGACAGGTTTAGAACCAGACAAACCGTGATTAGACAGCTGTCCATTAGAAACAGGTACCGCTTCCTTGCCTCCTTCCCTAGGAGGGCTAGGTACCATTACCCTTGCTGCCTCCCTCTGTCCCACCCCAAGCTTGTACAGTACCTGAGTGGGTCCAGACTGGCAATCCGGGGTGTTGATCACAGGTTCATAAAAGGATCGTAGGGTGCCAAGATCGGTGCCCAACAGCACAGGCACTGGGATGTCATCTGTCACCCCCACAACTTTTGACTGGCGGCCCCTTCCCCAATCGAGAACAACACGAGCTTTGGCGATGCGTGCGTGTGTGCCACCAACTCCCACAAGTGTGACACGCTCATTAGGCAGGAAATTCTCCCTGGCTACAAGATGAGAGCGAACCAAGGTAAGCTCTGCGCCTGTGTCGCGGAAACCAACAGCGATCTGGTCGTTAACTTCCACGACTTGATGATTTACGGAAAGTCGAGGATTTGCTGCTCCCATGACGAGGTAGGCGTGTGCAGTAGAGGATGCGCTAGCCACTTCTGCGCTAGGCTCTGGAGACGGCGTCCTCACCTCGGGGCAGGCAGACTTGAGGTGTCCTCGCTGTCCACAGTAGTAACACTTCGGAACATATGTGGCATCAGGCGGATGAGTAGCAGGTGCAGCATCCGGGCTCTGTGGCTGTGGGACCCGATTCCCACGGTTAGCAGAGGGAGGAGAGCTAGGTTGCATAGGTCTCCCCCCTCTCCAGCTCTGGGCTGGAGGTTTGCGGCTGTCCGGCACACGGGTGGCCACAAAAGTGTCTGCAAGTTCTGCTGCAGTTTTGGCGGAGTCCGGCTTCCGCTCCAAGACAAACTGCCGGACGTCTGGAGTGCAGCAGTTCAGCAACTGCTCCTGCACGATGAGGTCCTCCAGACCTTGGTGAGAGTCTTTTTTGAGGCCCCGTGACCACTGCCTGAACACAGTCAGCAGGCGACTCTCCAGGTCGGTGTAAGAGTCGGTGTGGCCTTTCTGCAGGGAGCGAAACTTTTTGCGATAGACCTCTGGGGTCAACTGGTATTTGGCGATAATTGCAGCTTTTATCGCCTCATAGTCATTGTCTTTCTCAGCGGGTAAGTCCACAAATGCCTCAAGCGCTTTGTCCCGCAAGTTGGGTGTCAGATATCTCGCCCACTGCTCCTGGGGCAGATGATGCTGACGGCAAGTCTTTTCAAATGAGTGTAAATAAGTGTCCGGGTCGGTTCCCTTCTCCATTTCAGGGAACTTAAATTTTGGAGTCCCAAACGGGCCTGCTGTGGGCCGGGGTTCCGGAGCACTTTGCGAGGGATTTTGGCCTTGCGCTCGCAGGTTGGCCATTTCAAGGTCATGTCTGCGTGCGGCTGCTCTCTCCTCTCTTTCCGCTTCCCTCTCAGCAAACCACCGGCGCTCGGAGGCTTCCCGTTCCGCCTGCTCCCGGCGTTCTGCACGGTCAGCATTTTCTCTGACAATCTGCATGTACAGCTCAGGATTTGTCTCCAACAGCCTTTGTAATCCAGGTTGCATTCCAGCATCAGGAACACAGAACAGGTTGGCATGGGCGGGCTCCTGCCGGCCACCATGCTCCTCAGCAGTTACAGCGACCGGTTCAGATGCGGTACCGTTTTCCTCTGGGGTCTGGAAGTGGGTTGCTTTGCTCCAACCGCTCACTTTCCTCTGCCCCAGTTACAGCCCCGTCTGAACCAGGAGTGTGCTCTCCCAGCATCTGCTCCGGCTGGGTATTCAGTCGCAACAAGTCCTCGATCAATTGCGATTTCTTTTTTCTATACGTCATAATGCCTTTTTCCTCACACAAGTTTGCTAGGTCTGCCACTGACATTTTCTTGTATCTTGCTGCAGCCATTTTTGCCAAATAAAAGATAGGATAGGAAAAGAGATTGGGGGGGAACTCTGTGCTACACGTTTAGTCTATATAAATAGTAATGCACCGGTTATCGACCACAGATTTTTGATCTGTTCTGGCAGGTTAATCAAATAACGTTGCCGTTGATGTTCTGAACATACACAAATCCCAAAAAGCTGCCAAACAAATGTCACAGACCGCTAGGCCGGTCTGCGGATGGGGTAAATCGATCAGCGTCAGAAATCCTCTCACACGGTCATTTGTTCATCACAAAGGGTAACCCGCGTTCGCAATTTGATGAACTGACTCGCGAAGGGAGCGTTCTGATACCAACCGAATCACTCCACACACATATACAATTCAAAGATCTGCCACCAAGCGAGTTACACAGCCCGCTACTGTAATTTTACTAGGACTTCGAGAACGCTATATTAACCCTTAGCAGTATGCAAGAATCTGGGTCAGATCGTTATGTCTGGGCCGGGTTCTCGCATACGGGTTATAAATGTATACTTCTATTAAACACAGGGTAGCGAGTTCAGGAGAATAGGTACGATTGTGTATGTTCAGCAACAGGTCATAACTGCTAAACGATTTTTAAACGTTTAATAACACAAATGCATTACATACAGTTATATACACCCATTAACATATAAAACACAGAGCTTAAAAATAAAAGGAATAAAATCAGAAAATTCTTACTTCGTTAGCTGAGCAGTCCATTTGAAAAATGAAGAAAATGGTCCAGTTTAAAGTAGGCATTCAGGTTAAAGTCTTTGTACACAACATGCGCCCGGTTCTCCTTGAGCACATGTCTAGACCTTCCTGGTAGATGGGAATTGAAGAACTGGGAGGAGTTCCTTGCAAACGCTTTTTACTGACCAGAGTTTTGGGGCGGTCACTACCTGGAAAGTAGGTGTGTTTGAGGCAGGGTTAACTCCTGAAAGTCAGGTTGCCACCCCCAGACTTGGAGCAAGGAATGTACCAATTATTAATAATTTGTGTAATTCCGCCCCAGATGGGTGCATCGCAAATGCGCGACCATATTCATAAGCAGCATGCGACTCTGTATTAAAGGAGTCTATACACGCCTAGTCTGTCGAATTTGCTCTACGCAGGCCGGATAAAGTGGTTTCTATATGGATCCCTGATAGCTAGAAACGTGCACTTTAGGTGAACGATAGAACTGTTTCCTAGGTATCAGAAAATGTAATTTTGGTCTTGCTGTGCCAAACCTATTTTGAATTATTAATAAAGTAAATGTTCCCATTGTGTGAAGCTATGAGTTTTTGGAGGGAAATTTGAATCTCAACCAGTTTGAGGAGGTTTTCCTTTTGGGGAAAGATGAGCTGTGTAACCAAATGGCCTCTCGGCAGGGAAGCTAGCCACATGTGACTTTCTCTCCTGACACAGGATGTGGGGGGAAGGCTGTACTCCTGCCATGCTCTCAGAAGAAGAGCAAAGAAAGGCATTTTTTATTCTACCCAGGGCTGACAGTAACTGTGTGGGGCCATACGAAAGTCGATGGCGATTTTGCGCACAACTTTCCGTAATGTCCGTCACACTTAGTAAGGGGGCTTTTAGGACCATTGTAGTCCCTTACACACTCCAATGAGTTCTGGGTCACCATGAGCTTGCTGGTTAGTCTGTACCTCTCGGTGTTACAAGCCCTACTGCATAGAGCCAAATTATTCCATGCACTGATGAGGATCAAACAATCCGAAACAGTCTGTATGCATGTTGGATTATTATGGCTCTGTACAAATTAACAAGCTGACACATCATTGCTTTCCAGCGGTTCTGGAGGTGTGTTTAGCTTCTAAGGGCAACAATGGTTAATTTGTAAATATTCAGCAGTGATGCTCTGGGAGACACCTCAAGCTCACTCCAACTGAATTATCGCAAATTCTTTCTGTTTTAAGAAAGCGAACTTTTGTTTTTCTTCTCATGGGTACTGACAGCGTAGCTAGAGGCATATCTATATGAAAAAGGTAGCTGAAAAACAAATCATTTTACAGACGCTTGTGCTATACAGCCAAGAAAGCCCAATGTGTAGTTACATAGTGAAATAACTTTGTAAAAAAAAAAATCTTCTGTGGAAAAAGGAAGTTCAAACTTGGCTCTCATATGAAGCATGGCTCCCTCTGGCATAAACCACCTCAATTTCAAATCACACCACAGCACAACGGGATTTCCAACTTGCCATTCCAGGACTGCTCATCTGTTGTCAGTCATTTACTGATGGAGTGTTGTCCCAAGCCATAGCATTGCCTCCAGCATACTTAAAGTGGACCCAAACCAAATATTTTTTTAATTAAAAATATTTAGTTGCACCACTCTGACACATACAAAGATAAATAAACACTCCTTCAAACCTATGATCATTTCAGTGCATGCTTTTCACCCTTCTCTTTGCATAACTAGGGTTATACTGGGGGCAGCCATTAGCAATTCCTCCATTGCCAGACACCATCTACTCCACCAGTTTGCCGGAAAAATCCCGGCAATTTGAAAAGAAGGGAGGGGTTCCTCCAATAAATGTAAAATATTTTACATTTGTCATCATGCAGCTGAAAAAAGGCTGCTATTTATTATTATAATTTAGAAAATAGATTTTATTTCTGAAATCTTGTATTTTTAATTTGGGTCCACTTTAATAGACTGAGATGCTTGTGGTGAAATTCTGTCTATGGTTTTTGACCAACATGTTTGCTGGTACCAAGGTCAAATAATATTTACCTCATCTGTCCAGAGCACACTGTTCCAGAAGCCCTGGTATTTATCTAGATGAGAGTATACTTTAATCTTGTTCCTCCTGGACAGCATAGGTTCCCTCCTACTACACGTCCCATGTGGATTTATTTGTGCAGTGAGCTTCTTTCTAATAGTAGACTTCCAATGCATTTTGACATAAACAGCACTCGTAATTCATATGATATAAATTCTGGAATTCTAAGAGACTTCTTTAATTACTAAGGACTCATTCACATTATGTGTGGTGCTGCCAGATCTGATACATTGCACATGGTCGGCTGTCTGCATTCTCATGACAGTTCACAGTACAGTCTGCGTCACCATGCAACGCATCTGAAAACATTTTTGCAAATGGCTCATGTGAACACTTGTCAACTTCCACGTTACAGCACACGGCATACAATGAAAAATGCTTGAGCGAAATTGTGCTTGTTACAGATAGGAACAAAGTCTTGGCATTCTAAATTTGAATTGAACTTGCTGAGACAGCCAAACTGGGGCAAGATGCCAATTTTTTTTTGGTAAAATCCTCTCCACTGGTAATTGATCTCCAGGACTGAGGAAAGACTAATGTCCAATTGTGGTTATCGACAACTATATAACCTCCTTTCTGAAGGCCCCAGACTGTTCTTTTGACCTAGGCATGCTGATGCCATATACATAACAGACCAAGTCAAAATGAATAACTCCGGTTTAAATTAGGTTCTTTCGAGAACCTATATTATGAGGTTTTAATTATTTGCACCTACATATAATTCCAGGTAGTGAAACCTGTTGAGGCTGGCTTTCTCCTCATCCATGAACTAAATTAACATCATTTTATATATTTTTCAAGTGTATAATACATCAGTGTTACTGAAATGAAGGACACATTTCTATCTAGTTATAAATACAGGGAGGAATGTGGTTTATATGCACACAAACGAATGATAGCGTGATGCTGACATGTAGACAGATTTGATATATATTTCCGCCAGGGTCAAATTTGCCAAAAATACTTCATTTTTTTCTCCCCATGGGGATAAGCGAGACACTTAATTTTTATACATGGAGCTCTGATCATAAAAATGCCTAACACTGCAAATATTTCAGAAAGAAGAGACATTTTTACAGCATTCTTATTATGCAAGTAATCTTATGTAGGAGATATGAATAAAAGGTATGGATTTCTATTGATTTATAAAGTGCCAACATATTCCGTGATGCTGTACAAAAGTAGGGAAAAAAAACATGGGCTACATAATACTGACAATGGTTTACACCAATATACAAAATACAGAAATGGTAATTACAGCGACAAAGTAACATAATTAATATATAACAAATTCCAAGACCCAAACGGGTCTTATAGTCTAAAGGAAGTGGGGGAGGCAAGGGGGGAAAGGGGGGTGTAGAGACAGACAAGAGGTGGGGTGGTATACAATAATACCTACAGGCAGTGTGTTTTAGGCTATCTAGTAATGATCACTATTACCATGAAGGAGCGTTTCAAGATTTCCAAGTATTTGAGAGATGTGTTGTGGCAGGGGGATTCCAGAGGAGGGGTGAAGCACATGTGAAATCTTGGACACATGAATGAGAGGATGTTGTTCTAGAGGAGGACGAAAGAAGGGCGTGAGAGATAGCGGTTGGGTTGGTATCTGGAAACAAGTGAGGAGATGTTCAGGGAAAAGAAATTTTGAAGAACTTTGTAGGTTAGGGTTTAAGGGTTTGCAAATGGATGTGTAAGCAATAGTTTGCTTACACAACACCTACGTGCCCCTTGCTCACATACAATGTATATTGTGTGTCATACATGAACACATGAATGTACAGCACTGTCATGTCATATGTGTATTGCGCTGCTATTTATATTTTATATTGAACTGAATAAAACTTAAGGTTTAACCCTCGGTGCGCCATGTTTTAAGAAACGAAAGGTCATGAAAGAGGATATAGCAGACAAGCAGTTGGGAACACGTGCGAGAAGGGAGTTAAGGTCTGGGGCGTAGAGGTACAGTTGCGTATGATCTGATTATAAGTGGTATTGAAAACCAAATGAGTTGATTAAGTTGCCAAGACTGAATGTAGATGGAAAAGAGGAGGTGAGGCAAGGACAGAGCCTTGAGGTACCCCCACAGAAAGGATTTGAAGAGATGATCTGAGTTACGGTGGCCATACATCAGGCAAGTCGACTTGGCAGCTGATCAACCATCCAATTCAGATTATTATAATCAAACGAAAATCGGTGCCGCCAAGTGCATGCCCGATCGACAATGCAACCAATTTTAGGCTAAAATTGGACGCATTAATTGATCGGACATGCTGCAAGATGTTGGGCCATTATGGTTGGTCAGGTGTGCGGTAAGCGATATCGGGACAACCGGCAAACTCCCAGCACTGTTTATACAAGTATGAATGTATGTATCATTCACCAAATAGATATATGAAGATCCGGCACTGCTTCTAGCTTTAAAAAGAGCTTTATTGCCAGCGGCTCTTTCAATATGCAAACAGTATTCATGCAGTACAAACATGTAAAGTGCACATACCCGTTGTGGTTAGCAAAGGTTGTGGGGCATGGTGGTGAGAACGGCCCGCCTAACGTCCGTTTCGCTTCAGTAGCGTCTTCAGAGGCAGTGTGTGATATCTATGTTTCTGGATCCTGAGCATGCTGTGCTTTGTATGTGTTACTACCTGGTGGAATCGATGCATTTTGGGATTGCAAGAAGCGATTTATCTTGAGTGCCGCCGTAGTGCCAGTTGCTGTATCCTCCATTGTGCAATAAATGTATGTATATATGTGTGTAAATGTATATGTATGTGCATTTATACATTACCTGTCCTGTGTCGTAGTGCCCGTCCTCTTCTGAATCCACCCATACACGGCGCTGGCGCATAGCACGCCAGCGCACATGTGACATCACACACGCGTCATGCTGGCCTGCGTGCATAGGGAATAGCAGCGGATTTGAAGACAGACAGGCACTGAAGACAGACACAGGACAGGCAATGTAGAAATGCACATACATTTATTTACACACAGGAAAATAGTGGTGAGGCGGCAAATGTGGCCAATTCAAGAGATATTTCAAGCTGAAATTGATCAGGAATCGACCTGCGGTGTATGGGCAGCCAACAAATCTCTCTCTAATCAGATTCAATTAGAGAGAGATTTGTCTCTTGGTTGAAACTGCCCATCATCGTTGGATGTATGGGCACCTTGGGGGGGGCATCCGCCTCTACACCAGCACCGCTTGGTGCACAAACACCACCACCCTGTTCAAATGTTGCACCCCGGACGTCGAGCTCCTCATCGTAAACTGCAGGCCTGTGTACTCCCCCAGAGAGTTCTCCTCCTTCGTCCTGGTCGCAGTATACATCCCACCTGATGCCAATACCTCAACTGCCCTCCGCAAGCTATGTGACTCCATCACGCGGTGGGAGACATCCCTCCCGGACTCCCTTTTCATCATCCTGGGAGATTTCAACAAAGCCAACCTCCGTCAGGAGCTGCCCCGCTACAGACAGCACATAACGTGCCCCACCAGGCAGAGGAACACCCTTGATCACTGCTACACTGTGCTCAAGGATGCATACAAAGCTACTCCATGGGCTGCCCTTGGTAACTCTGACCACTGCCTCATCCACCTGCTCCCCACCTACAGAAGGCAGCTTGCGACCACTAAACCAGCCCTAAGGACTGTCAAGAAATGGACAGAGGAAGCAAAGCAGCAACTTAAGGCCTGTTTCGAATGTACCAACTGGTCAGCCCTGGAGTCAGCTTGTCTGGAGGAATGGGCTGGAAGTGTTACGTCTTACATCAGCTTCTGCGAGGAGTCATGTATCCCAACGAAGACCTTCAAAGTCTTCCCCAACAGCAAGCCGTGGTTCAACGGCAAGCTACACCGGCTCCGGAAACTCAAGGCAGAAGCCCACAAATCCGGCACCCCTGAAGAGTTCAGAGAGGCCAGGAACACCCTTAACCGGGAACTAAAGGGAGCGAAGAGGAACTACTCAGACAAGCTGCGTCTCAGCCTCCAGTCTAACAATCCACGCGACGTCTGGAAAGGCTTAAGGGCAGCCACTAACCTAAAACCTCCCCCTCAGCACGCAACACCTAGCACAGAACTTGCCGAGCAACTCAGCGAGTTCTATTGCAGATTCGAGAAGAAACCCACCTCACTCGGGACACAAGCAACCCCACCAGGGGGGTCACCGGTCTCAGCCCCGTTACTAGTCCTTGAAGCTGACGTCCTGAAACACCTCCGGAGGCACAACCCCAGGAAGGCCTCGGGCCCGGACGGCGTGTCATCAAATTGCCTGAAAACCTGTGCAACCCAGCTCACTCCTGTCCTCACCTCCCTCTTCAACAAATCACTGAAGGAGGGTAAAGTACCTGCCTGCCTTAAGAAATCCACGATCATTCCGGTCCCCAAGAAGCCAGGCATCTGGGATCTTAACAACTACAGGCCCGTAGCCCTTACTCCCACCATCATAAAGATCATGGAAAGACTGGTCCTCTCTCACCTTAAGCGAGCCACTGACTCCCTCCTGGACCCACTTCAGTTTGCATACAGGGCAAACAGGTCCATCGAGGACGCCATTAACATTGCTTTGGCATACACCACAGAACACCTCAATGGCCCGGACACCTACGCCAGGATCCTCTTCCTTAACTTCAGCTCGGCCTTCAATACAATCTGCCCAAGCATCCTATACGACAATCTGTTGCAACTTGGTCTTGACCTCACTCTGTGCTCCTGGATCAAGGACTTCCTCACAAACAGGACCCAACTGGTGAAGCTTGGCAGCTGCTCCTTACAGGAAAGAACCACAAACACAGGTGCCCCGCAAGGGTGCGTACTGTCCCCAATCCTGTTTTCCCTTTACACAAACAGGTGCACATCAGCTGATAACTCGGTCAAGGTCATTAAATTTGCAGATGACACCACCATCCTGGGACTTATTGGCAGCGACAGGGAACATGCATACCGGAATGAGATTGAATGTATCTCCAGGTGGTGCAAGGACAACCAGCTTGTACTTAACGCAGCAAAGACAGTTGAGCTGATAGTGGACTTCAGAAGGCGCCCCCACACACTCGACCCAGTCTCCATTGAAGGCACTGACGTCTCCAGGGTGTCGAGTGTCCGCTTCCTAGGCACCACCATCACCAATGACTTGAAGTGGACTGAGAACACCACCAAGGTTCAGAAGAAGGCCCAGCAGAGGCTATTCTTCCTGAGGCAGCTGAGGAAATTTGGGATGCCGTGGGAACTGATGACAACTTTTTACACTGCCACCATTGAGTCCATAGTTGTCTGGTTTGCAGGCGCCACTGCGAGTGACAGACTCAAGCTCCAGAGGGTAATCAATACTGCAGAGAGAATCATTGGGTCATCCCTTCCACCTCTGGACCTCCTACACACCTCTAGACTGTGGTCGAGAGCAAATAAAATACGGAACGACCCCTCCCACCCCGGCAGTCGCTACTTTGACCGCCTGCCTTTGGGTCGCCGCTACAGATCCATCCCCACCAAGACCACCAGACATTTAAATACTTTTTCCCCAAGCCGTCCGCCTGCTGAACTCCTGCTACCACCCTCGCGAAACACGATAGTCTCGCACTGCGGCCCAAATCAGGTTGCACCCTCTATCTAGTTATACCTGTTATGTAATCTCGCTGTTGCTTAAACAATATAGATGTCATTATTATTATTTCTTGCACTCTCCGTCTGTCTATTGTCTAAATGCCCCTTTCACATGTAGCAAACTTTCCATGCCGTGTGTACCACAAAAAATTCCGGGTGCGATACCTGTCGTACTCGGCGAATAAACTGATTCTGATTAAGAGACTGTGAAAGACTTTCCATAGAGATAGAAACATATCCAGGAGAGAGCCAGGCCCTTTATGCCTACAGATGGAAGTATCTGGAGTAAGGAGTGGTCGACAGTATCAAATGCTGATGACAGATCAAGGAGGAGGAGTATGGAATGATGCATTTTCCACATCACTGCTTGCAAATGAAGGACAGCATACGGCCTCTCCCCACCAATCACATCCAATTATCCAACTTCCCTCTCACATGCACCGCAACGTGTACACACAACAGGAAGGCTTACTTCTTCTTGTCTGAGCTTTCCACTTCTGGAGGAATTCCTACCATGAACACCGTTCCCTTCTCAACATCCAGGGGAGCTGCCAGGACTAGCGGAAGCAGCTTACACCGCTTATTTTTTGTCTGAAATGTAAAAATAAAAAATAACAAAATGTTTAATGAAGTGAATGCTAATTAGTATATATTATTTAACCATGAAGTGAAAGTAAACAGATGAGAAACAATGGGGTCTACAGTCCTAATACTAAATAGGACTTTCCTGGAATCTGACAGTCGTGTTTTGTTTCAAAGCTAAAAATCTAAGTTTAAAGCAAGCCTGAAATAAAAAAAATAAATAATAATAAATAAATAAAAAAAGACAGTGATTACATTCTGAAGTATAGAGATAAAAGTTGTGTGTGCTACGGCTGTGCACCTCTCGGGCAGTGTTGCGTCAATTTCCCACTGTGTCCCTCATAGTTGTCCCCATCGGGATATGTGACCCGGGCTCCGCAGTTGTAAGCATGTTGCTTTTTTACCCCCTCATATTGTGCCTCGAGTATAGGCCGAGACCCCCACTTTTTTAGCCTCAAAAACTCTGCTTATATACTTTAGTATATACGGTAGTTGCTTTTCGCTTGTCACACTAAGTGCTACATGGAGATTTATGGCCAGCAGTGTGCATTGGATGTACACACCCATCTCACAAGGACCAATGTAATTTCGTAGAATTCACATTTTATGCTGTAACCGTCTAATTTAAAAGATGTAGAAGGGGAATGATAAAATGAAAGTTCAGCCTTCCCTTAAGGTGGCCACAGACTATGCCACCTGCTTGTTCTATAGAAAGTTCAGTACCAAATTATTTATACACAATGCCAACAGCTCCCATAATGCTATACATAGTACAAAACAAATAGTGGAGAACAGATATGTGAGAAGTTCAAAACTGTACTATACTGCTGGATGTCCTTATTGAACAAATACATACATTATGTTAGTTTGAGACATCACCGATCATATAATAAACTACAGAAAAATAAATTACAATAGAAGGAGGTCCTTGCCCTTGCAAGAGTATGATCAAATCACTGACGGAACTAAATGCATATTTTCTTAAACTATTTTTTATGAATTGTTTTTCTTCAAAACGGCAATTGGAACAAGGGAAATGATGAACATTCAATAAAAAAACAGTTTTATTTGTCATCACTTCATCAGCCACAACTTTGAATTGCTATGCACAAATCATTAAATGTTAAGGTCAGCCTGGATGGCTCTGCAGACAGAGGCTGTCACCAGTCACAGTGTGAGCAGATGACAAGAGGATATCCCCTGAGAATACAGGAAAACATGCTTGCCCGGAAACCGGCCATTACTGTGAGGACAGCAGGGAAGAGGAGTGCATGTCTGGGGAAAACAACAAGATAAATCTCTAAGGAAGACTATTTTAGAAAGGAGGGGGATATGCAGCACTGGTTAAAGTTAATTAATCAACGGGCCAGGAAAGCCCACTGCTGTCATGACAATACTGGCAGCTGCTAGACAGAAAGCTTCACTTAATAAGGAAAACACTGAGGGAAAAGATTTTTAGTACACACCAATAAAGATTATATTCATCAATTTAGTCCTCAGAAACTGCACTAGATTTAATTCCATCATATCAGTATGTGGTTTTTTTTTTTTTTACAAAACGACTGACATACAGTGTGGAATGATTTATTAGGATAGTCATAGATTGGCTCTGATTGGTCCACTTTCAAGCTGCATATATTTGCATACAAATATACATAAATCTGCATGCACTCAGAAATATTTGCATCTCATTGATCATCCCTACAGCTACATGGTTAATGGCCACCATTTCTGTCCATTTACAAACAGGTCAAAATTTTATTTTTAACAAAGATAAAGAACAAGAGTCATCAAAATGTCTACACCACAAGTTGCATCATCTGGCATTTTCAACAAGAGGAAACTGGTGAAAAAGCCACAGAAATGAGGAAATAAATGACACCACTCTGGGATAAGTTCCTTGTTCAATCTGTCTAGACTTTATTCTAACACACGTTTCAACATTGCCAATTCACGGCAGATTTTTGTAAACCCGAGAAGTCACGCAAAACAGAGATTAACCAAAAGCAGTTTTGTATATGCTGTTAAATTAATTTTCACATGCATGAAATATGGTACACATGAAAGACGATTAGAGAAAAAAGAGAGACCATGTTGTCTGGCAGCAGTGACTAAACTCCTTTTACAATGCCCCCTCTAGTGGTTAAAAGTCATATTGCAGAATAAAAAAGTTGCAGTCTGAACTTCCACTTCAGACCGGTTAACTATGAAAAACAAGTAAAAATCTCTCATTGAGCAAATTAAAAATTTCCATTTGCGTTGAGCAGAAGTCAAATTTTATGCCAGTCTTTGTGGATTCTTACAACTGTGGGATTAATTAAATGGGATGACCTAAACTACAGATCAGTTTCCAGAACACCATAGAACAATACAGACTTTCTTCCAGCATAGAGCTATACACCACAAACCACCCTGCATACCTCAGGTGGAATAGTTTCCCACTCAATACACACAGAATTTTTGTGCATCATTAATTTTCTTTTAACTACATAACAGAGCTTAAAGAGGAACTTCAGCCAAAACAAACATACGGTCATTAAGTTACATTAGTTATGTTAATTAAAATAGATAGGTAATATAATCTCTTACCCACCCTGTTTTCAAAGAACAGGCAAATGTTTGATTTCATGCGGGCAGCCATCTTTTTGGTTGAAAGGAGGTGATCACCCCTCCCAGTTGCTAGGCAATGTGGACAACATAGGAAATCCCATCATACTTTGCACAGCTACAGCGAAATAAAACCTGGGCAGTTTTCTTTGATGGGGCGGAGCTTAGCTAAAAATGAGACTTCTATAAGAAAAGCAAAGTTCTGATGCTGTGAAACTGTTAAAGAAACACAAAGCCTTTTCAGTGCTGCTGAGTAAATTTTTAGTCTGGAGGTTCACTTAAAGTAACCTATGGACAGCATTTAAAGACAGCAACTGGTGAGAGTCCACACTGTATTAGGACTCAATGACACTGCACACATGCCCCATCCCCTGCCTCCATCGATGATGATAATGATCTATAAATCTGTCATCCAGCCTGCTATCAGTTCACCTAGATGAGGGTGGGATAGGAGTGGTGAAAGCAAGCACTAGCCTCTTCTTAAAGAGACTAACAAAAATCTCAGCCTTATTTCTTCTATCCTACAAGTCCCTTTACCTGTTCTATTGTGATTTGGCTACTGCAGCCTTTTCTAGTTGCACTGTCTCTGTAATATATCCAATCTTTTCTTTGACAAGCTTTGTGGAGCCGGAGAGGAATGCACTGCCTCTGTTGTGATAGGGAGAAGTTATGCACGCCTCCTTCACACCCCCTGCAGGCTCTATGTGTGTGCGCTTTGTTTATTAGTCACAGACAGCTCTCTGCTCTCAATTTCAGCTTGTCTGAGTGGGAAAGGGAGCTGCCCATGCTGAGAAACTGAGAATACCTGACTGGAGTTCACTATGTAATAAAAATTGGTAGTATACTGTAACAAGATAGAGAATATATATATATATATATATATATATATATATATATATATATATATATATATATATATATATATATATATATATATATATATATATATATATATATAGATATAGATATAGATATATAGATATATATATAGATAGAGAGAGATAGAGAGAGAGATCTACTATACATTTAAAGAGAGCGTAAGGCAGCGGCTGAATCAAAGTGCGCAGCGTAATCTGTGCGGCTGCGTCCTGCTCAGCACGGCGGCTGCGTCCCACTCTCCACGGCAGCCGCATCCAGCACTTTACGGTAGATTCGGGTGACCTCTGTAACGGCACAATAGTACAGTTGGAAAATGGAAGGATCCTAAATGAGCTGACTAAAGGGGTGGGCAATAACGGCAGCTCCAACAACATAAAAAGATGCCTCCTACTACAACATGGATTAGCCTGAGTCGCGTCAGTAAGGTAAATCTGCCGACGTTACACTAAAGCAGGCCATACACTCCTTAGATTAGCAGCAGATAGATCATCAGATAGATCTCTGATCTATCTAATGCGTTTAGGAACATTTTTTACTAGGAACAGATTTCCAATAGATTTCAGTATGAAATCTATTGAAAATCGATCTAAAGGCTTTTTTTTTTGCCATCAGATTTCCATTAGGTCCAATGCAAAAAATGATAACCCATCTCAACAGAACGACCTAGATTTTCCATCATGTCAGATCGATTGAAATCGGCCACAAAATCGATCGATTGGTCAATCGATTTACGATTAATCGATCGGCCGAAAATTAGCTCAGTGTATGGGCACCTTAACCACTTGAGGACCACAGTCTTTCTACCCCTTAAGGACCGGCCACTTTTTTTCCATTCAGACCACTGCAGCTTTCACGGTTTATTGCTCGCTCATACAACCTACCACCTAAATGAATTTTGGCTCCTTTTCTTGTCACTAATAAAGCTTTCTTTTGGTGCTATTTGATTGCTCCTGCGATTTTTACTTTTTATTATATTCATCAAAAAAGACATGAATTTTGGCAAAAAAATGATTTTTTTAACTTTCTGTGCTGACAATTTTCAAATAAAGTAAAATTTCTGTATACATGCAGCGCGAAAAATGTGGACAAACATGTTTTTGATTAAAAAAAAAAACATTCAGTGTATATTTATTGGTTTGGGTAAAAGTTATAGCGTTTACAAACTATGGTGCAAAAAGTGAATTTTGCCATTTTCAAGCATCTATGACTTTTCTGACCCCCTGTCATGTTTCATGAGGGGCTAGAATTCCAGGATAGTATAAATACCCCCCAAATGACCCCATTTTGGAAAGAAGACATCCCAAAGTATTCACTGAGAGGCATAGTGAGTTCATAGAAGATATTATTTTTTGTCACAAGTAAGCGGAAAATGACACTTTGTGACAGAAAAAAAAAAAAAGAATCCATTTCTTCTAACTTGCGACAAAAAAAAATGAAATCTGCCACGGACTCACCATGCCCCTCTCTGAATACCTTGAAGTGTCTACTTTCCAAAATGGGGTCATTTGTGGGGTGTGTTTACTGTCCTCGCATTTTGGGGGGTGCTAATTTGTAAGCACCCCTGTAAAGCCTAAAGGTGCTCATTGGACTTTGGGCCCCTTAGCGCAGTTAGGCTGCAAAAAAGTGCCACACATGTGGTATTGCCGTACTCAAGAGAAGTAGTAGAATGTGTTTTGGGGTGTATTTTTACACATACCCATGCTGGGTGGGAGAAATATCTCTGTAAATGACAATTTTTTCATTTTTTTTTTACACACAATTGTCCATTTACAGAGTTATTTCTCCCACCCAGCATGGGTATGTGTAAAAATACACCCCAAAACACATTGTACTACTTCTCCCGAGTACGGCGATACCACATGTGTGGCACTTTTTTGCACCCTAACTGCGCTAAAGGGCCCAAAGTCCAATGAGTACCTTTAGGATTTCACAAGTCATTTTGCGGAATTTGATTTCCAGACTACTCCTCACGGTTTAGGGCCCCTAAAATGCCAGGGCAGTATAGGAACCCCACAAATGACCCCATTTTAGAAAGAAGACACCCCAAGGTATTCCGTTAGGAGTATGGTGAGTTCATAGAAGATTTTATTTTTTGTCAAAAGTTAGCGGAAAATTGATTTTTATTGTTTTTTTTCACAAAGTGTCATTTTCCACTAAATTGTGACAAAAAATAAAATCTTCTATGAACTCACCATACTCCTAACGGAATACCTTGAGGTGTCTTCTTTCTAAAATGGGGTCATTTGTGGGGTTCCTATACTGCCCTGGCATTTTAGGGGCCCTAAACCGTGAGGAGTAGTCTGGAAATCAAATTCCGCAAAATGACCTGTGAAATCCTAAAGGTACTCATTGGACTTTGGGCCCTTTAGCGCAGTTAGGGTGCAAAAAAGTGCCACACATGTGGTATCGCCGTACTCGGGAGAAGTAGTACAATGTGTTTTGGGGTGTATTTTTACACATAGAAGTATGGTGAGTTCATAGAAGATTTTATTTTTTGTCACAAGTTAGTGGAAAATGACACTTTGTGAAAAAAACAATAAAAATCAATTTTCCGCTAACTTTTGACAAAAAATAAAATCTTCTATGAACTCACCATACTCCTAACGGAATACCTTTGGGTGTCTTCTTTCTAGAATGGGGTCATTTGTGGGGTTACTATACTGCCCTGGCATTTTAGGGGCCCTAAACCGTGAGGAGTAGTCTTGAAACCAAATGTCGCAAAATGACCTGTGAAATCCTAAAGGTACTCATTGGACTTTGGGCCCCTTAGCGTACTTAGGGTGTAAAAAAGTGCCACACATGTGGTACCGCCGTACTCAGGAGACGTAGTATAATGTGTTTTGGGGTGTATTTTTACACATACCCATGCTAAGTGGGAGAAATATCTCTGTAAATGACAATTGTTTGATTTGTTTTACACACAATTGACCATTTACATAGAAATTTCTCCCACCCAGCATGGGTATGTGTAAAAATACACCCCAAAACACATTATACTACTTTTCCTGAGTACGGCGGTACCACATGTGTGACACTTTTTTGCAGCCTAGGTGCGCTAAGGGGCCCAACGTCCTATTCACGGGTCATTTTGAGGCATTTGTTTTCTAGACTACTCCTCGCGGTTTAGGGCCCCTAAAATGCCAGGGCAGTATGGGAACCCCACAAGTGACCCCATTTTAGAAAGAAGACACCCCAAGGTATTCCGTTAGGTGTATGGCGAGTTCATAGAAGATTTTATTTTTTGTCACAAGTTAGTGAAAAATGACACTTTGTGAAAAAAACCCAATAAAAATCAATTTCCGCTAACTTTTGACAAAAAATAAAATCTTCTATGAACTCGTCATACACCTAACAGAATACCTTGGGGTGTTTTTTTCTAAAATGGGGTCACTTGTGGGGTTCCTATACCGCCCTGGCATTTTACGGGCCCAAAACCGTGAGTAGTCTGGAAACCAAATGTCTCAAAATGACTGTTCAGGGGTATAAGCATCTGCAAATTTTGATGACAGGTGGTCTATGAGGGGGCGAATTTTGTGGAACCGGTCATAAGCAGGGTGGCCTTTTAGATGACAGGTTGTATTGGGCCTGATCTGATGGATAGGAGTGCTAGGGGGGTGACAGGAGGTGATTGATGGGTGTCTCAGGGGGTGGTTAGAGGGGAAAATAGATGCAATCAATGCACTGGGGAGGTGATCGGAAGGGGGTCTGAGGGGGATCTGAGGGTTTGGCCGAGTGATCAGGAGCCCACACGGGGCAAATTAGGGCCTGATCTGATGGGTAGGTGTGCTAGGGGGTGACAGGAGGTGATTGATGGGTGTCTCAAGGTGTGATTAGAGGGGGGAATAGATGCAAGCAATGCACTGGCGAGGTGATCAGGGCTGGGGTCTGAGGGCATTCTGAGGGTGTGGGCGGGTGATTGAGTGCCCTAGGGGCAGATAGGGGTCTAATCTGATAGGTAGCAGTGACAGGGGGTGATTGATGGGTAATTAGTGGGTGTTTAGGGTAGAGAACAGATGTGAACACTGCACTTGGGAGGTGATCGGACGTCGGATCTGCGGGCGATCTATTGGTGTGGGTGGGTGATCAGATTGCCCGCAAGGGGCAGGTTAGGGGCTGATTGATGGGTGGCAGTGACAGGGGGTGATTGATGGGTGATTGACAGGTGATCAGTGGGTTATTACAGGGAAGGACAGATGTAAATAATGCCCTGGCGAATTGATAAGGGGGGGTCTGAGGGCAATCTGAGCGTGTAGGCGGGTGATTGGGTGCCCGCAAGGGGCAGATTAGGGTCTGATCTGATGGGTAACAGTGACAGGTGGTGATAGGGGGTGATTGATGGGTAATTAGTGAGTGTTTAGAGGAGAGAATAGATGTAAACAATACATTTGGGAGGTAATCTGACGGCGGGTTTGCGGGCGATCTAATGGTGTGGGTGGGTGATCAGATTGCCCGCAAGGGGCAGGTTAGGGGCTGATTGATGGGTGGCAGTGACAGGGGGTGACAGGGGGTGATTGATGGGTGATAGGTGATTGGCAGGTGATTGACAGGTGATCAGTGGGTTATTACAGGGAAGAACAGATGTAATTAATGCACTGGCGAATTGATAAGGGGGGGTCAGAGGGCAATCTGAGCGTGTTGGCGGGTGATTGGGTGCCCGCAAGGGGCAGATTAGGGTCTGATCTGATAGGTAAAAGTGACAGGTGGTGATAGGGGGTGATTGATGGGTGATTGATGGGTAATTAGTGGGTGTTTAGAGGAGAGAATAGATGTAAACAATGGATTTGGGAGGTGATCTGATGTCGGATCTGCGGGCGATCTATTGGTGTGGGTGGGTGATCAGATTGCCCGCAAGGGGCAGGTTAGGGGCTGATTGTTGGGTGGCAGTGACAGGGGGTGATTGATGGGTGATTGATGGGTGATTGACAGGTTATCAGGGAAGATAGATGCATACAGTACACAGGGGGGGGGGGGGGGGTCTGGGGAGAATCTGAGGGGTGGGGGGGTGATCAGGAGGGGGCAGGGGGCAGGGGGGGGGGATAAAAAAAAAATAGCGTTGACAGATAGTGACAGGGAGTGATTGATGGGTTATTAGGGGGGTGATTGGGTGCAAACAGGGGTCTGGGGGGTGGGCAGGGGGGGTCTGAGGGGTGCTGTGGGCGATCAGTGGGCGGGGGGGGGCAGATCAGTGTGTTTGGGTGCAGACTAGGGTGGCTGCAGCCTGCCCTGGTGGTCCCTCGGACACTGGGACCACCAGGGCAGGAGGCAGCCTGTATAATACACTTTGTATACATTACAAAGTGTATTATACACTTTGTAGCGGCGATCGCGGGGTTAACATCCCGCCGGCGCTTCCGTATGGCCGGCGGGATGTTACGGCGGGTGGGCGGAGCCAGTTGCCGGGGGAAGCGCGCGTCATTAATGACGCGATCGCTCCCCCGGCATGCCTAAAGGACGCGCCGCCTGAAGGCGTATTGCGGTCCTTTAGGCGTCCACTTTGCCGCCGCCCATGGGCTGTGGGCGGTCGGCAAGTGGTTAAAGCTGTAAAAGGAATTGGCTGTGTAAAAAAAAAAAAAAAAAAAAAAAAAAAAAAAAAAATGTAATCTGCCAAAATACATGTTCGTAAGTATGATACACATACAAATAATAATAATATAGTGACTAAAAACAAAGAAATTAGCCATAGTTCCCCTTTAAAATACAGTGTGGTTTTTAAACTGCAAATATGACAGAATGATGCATTGCAAAAAATAAATTAAAAAAAAACGAAAAAAAAAACAAAAAACTTTTTGCTACAAGTGTTGTATTAGTTATCTGTAGTACACATACAATTCATTTTACAATTTATTTTTCACTTCAAGTTTGCTTTAAAGACTGGGTTCCACACAGTTCTCCCAATGTTAATATACTTTCCATTACTGTATTTGACCATTATTATTGACATAGCGGTTGCTATGGGAAGGGGAGGAGAGACTACACATGGCACAAGGTGAGGAGGGGAGCAATGGACTTGTCCGGCGATTGTCACATAAAGATCTGGCATACCATGCATCATTCACAGACCCTAGGGGACACCTGTACACCTGCTAGATTCTAGGCTGAGAACAGCCTAGCGGGTGTATGATGCTCTAAGAAGACTCAGTCCTGCCTCTGGAATAGAAATAGGTTGCCTACAAGAGATGTATGCAAGTGCATTACCGTACTCTGCTCTAACCAGAGCCTTTTCCTCAGAAATGCCCCTAGTTTGCACACAGGAGGGTAAACACTTCAATGTATTCTTTTTATAGAATGGGGAAAATGATAATTCCCCACTAAAAATAATCAATTCACTGAAACAATATAAAAAAGAGAATACTAAAATGTGATCCGCATGAATGTATGACATTTACTATTCTATACTCACAGAGCTGACAAAAGATTTCAGCAAGTATTTACAAAGCAGGCACAAGGAAACTGGCTTGGAAAACATCTTCACATCCGGAGTTCCCTGTAAAAAAATAAAAAATTGGGGTTAGTAAAAATCTCGGCTGCTGCATCGCTAAATATGAAAATCTTATCATTCAATAGTTGTCTTAAGTATGGAGAACAAAAAATAATAATGCATCTGGGTTAGGAAGAAATGAACCTGTGTCCGTGTAACTGAGATCAATGCATCCTCCCAATTGCCAGGCTTCCTCTCAAGTTTTAAAATACAGTCCTAGTCAACAACTCAATAGAATATGTACAGTAAGAAATAAGCGTAGTCAGGCAGAGAGCCAAGCAGTGTGTTTGTACAGACATCAGTCATCCAAAACTATTGGGATTGGTTTTCTTGGACAATTAGAGATGCAGGTGTGTACTAGACCTGGTTCTATCACTGGAAGCAATAGAAAATAGTGAATGACAGACAATGTAAGCTGCTGCTTGAAATCTACACATTAGTCACATGTTAGACAAACTGATAGAAGAGCATTTTGGCTAAATGAGAAAGACTACACTTGCTTCTTGCGAGAATATGCCATTATTAAAGCTAACCTGTGGCTTTTACAAACACAAAAAGTTAGATACTTACCTCAGTAGAGTAAAGCCACTGGAACCTACAGAGGTTCTTCCATCCTTTTTGAGTCCACCGCTGGTCCCCGAGACCCTCTGCTTTTTTCTTTGTTTTAGGGAAGAGCCAATTAACTTATCTGTATGTTTTTGGGATGTATGTAGCAATCTGAGTGCCCGGAGGAAACCAATGCAGACATGGTGAGTACATACAAACTGTGCAAATAGTGCCCAGTCTAGGACTCGAAGCAGCGCTGCATGGCGAGAGTGCTAACCACTTCGCCACCGTGACGTCCAGAGTTTAGAGGGTCTCAGTGCTAAAATGACAAGCATGGTGAGGATGGGGAATCCTTTTTATTAGCCGGTGGCTTCACTCTACTGAGGTAATTTTTTTTTTCTTTTCTATTTTGTCCTCTCTCCCTCTAGGACAATGCATCACATCAGCTGAAAATGGTGTGCTTCCTCCATGGTCAGAAATAAGTATTTGTATTAGAAAATGAACATGAAATATACAAAGAAAAGGCTGTTACAGAAATCTTTTATACATACTTCCATGAGGTAACAATAGAGGAACGGACCCTGCGACAAAATGAGGTTGGTGCAGATACAGCTCGCCACAGTCTGCTGAATGGCACGCAAGAGCTTCTTGGAGAGTTCCAAACCACTGTGCAGTCTGTCCAGATTGCTCCTGCAGATAAAAACATACACTAATAATCATGGCAAGCAACAAATTCGTGTAGCATTCATTTCTCCACTGACCTAGGGAGGGAGTTAAGGGCCTGTTCAGGAGGCGACAGGATTGAGCGCAGTGTTTGCACAAACAACTGCAAAACCTGGTACCGAGTACTGTGCATTCATTTGAATGGTCAGTGCTTAAGAGACTAGCACCGTGACAGTTTTATAATACTGCTTGAAATGGCCCTTAAATTAAACCCCCTATATTCCCAATTGAAATGATGTGAGCACAACTCTCTATCCACCAAATTTTAACAACCTGGTTGCCTTAAAGAGACTCCGTAACAAAAATTGCATCCTGTTTTTTATCATCCTACAAGTTCCAAAAGCTATTCTAATGTGTTCTGGCTTACTGCAGCACTTTGTACTATCACAGTCTCTGTAATAAATCAATGTATCTTTCCCTTGTCAGACTTGTCAGCCTGTGTCTGGAAGGCTGCCAAGTTCTTCAGTGTTGTGGTTCTGCTATGCACTCCCCCCTCAGGGGGGAAAGAAACACACAAATGATCTCTTGAGATTCAAAAGGAAGGCTGTATACAGTCTGCTTGTGTATGGATGTATTTTCTATGTGTGGACATACTGTACATCAACCTACTTCCTGTTTTGGTGGCCATTTTGTTTGTTTATAAACAAACTTTTTAAAACTGTTTTTAACCACTTTTAATGCGGCGGGGAGCGGCGAAATTGTGACAGAGGAGAATAGGAGATGTCCCCTAACACACTGGTATGTTTACTTTTGTGCGATTTTAACAATACAGATTCTCTTTAAGTTCCAGTGATAACACAGCTCTGAGACAACCAGTCAGATGCATCATACCTGTAGGCAGCTGCCACATTCCTGCAATGGAGATGTGTAAACAACAGAGGGGTTCCTGGGATAAGGAGCGTGAACAGCTGAAGTGGCTCAGAGTGTTTCAGGCTCTCTGGCTGCCTGGCAGTAGGGTAGGGTCATTTGAGCCCAAAGATGGAGATCTCAGAGATGAGTACTTTTGAGTTTATAATGTGGAGGGTGTATACTTAGGTTACCGTAATTTGCAGGGCTGTGGATTCGGTACCAAAATCAACTTGAAACTTTAGTTTAGGATTCCACTGACCCTACCCTGTCAGCCATCCCCAGCTTGCCATTGCCAACATGAATGCCCCAGCATATTGCCAGTATAATAAGATTGATTGGAGCCCCATATCAGGCGGGTTCCAGCATGTAGCCTTGCCACCTTGCGGAAAACGGCCTGTCTTTTCACTATCTGACAGAAAAAAGGCCAAGGCCTTTTTAAGCAATGGGGCAGATCTGTGAACTGGAACCCAGCTGATATGGGGTTCCATATGGTATCCATATTATTAAACTGACAATGTGTTGGGACATTCTAACTTTTAAGCACTTAAAGGATACCCGAAGTGACATGCGACATGATGAGATAGACGTGTATGTACAGTGCCTAGCACACAAATAACTATGCTATGTTCCTTTTTTTCTTTCTCTGCCTGAAAGAGTTAAATATCAGGTATGTAAGAGTTAAATATCAGGTATGTACAGGGTCACACTGTAGTCACTTCCTGTCTGAGACAGGACTGAGTCAGCCACTTACATACCTGATATTTAACTCTTTCAGGCAGAGAAAAAAAAAAAAAAAAAAGGAAGACAGCATAGTTATTTGTGTGCTAGGCACTGTACATACACGTCTCTCTCATGTCAAATGTCAGTTCGGGTATCCTTAACCTCCCTGGCGGTAAGCCCGAGCTGAGCTCGGGCTATGCCGTGCAGGGGGAGATCTCAGCCCCTCGTGGGGCGATTTTCATTCTGTAAATTGCTGTGCGCGCAGCCGCGCGCACAGCTTGATCGCCGCCGCTCTGCAGCGATCGGCCGCACGCAGCGGCTGAAGAGGGCCCCCGCCATTGATCCGGGCAGCGCAGGGCTCTGAGTTCCGGGCAGCGCTATGGGCTGGATCGGGTGTGCCTGACGTCAGGACGTCGGCTGACGTCCATGACGTCATCCCGATCGTCGCCATGGCGACAGGAGAAGCCAAACAGGGGAACGCGTTATATACGCGTTCCCCTGTTTGCTAGATGCCGGCGACGATCGGGCTAGAGGGCCACATGCGCCCTCTAGTGGTGTTTCATGTAGCTACCACTCTGGTAGCTTTACATGAAACATTAAAAAAAAATAAAAAAACATTGGAATTCTGCAATTTTTGCAGAAAAAATTAACCGCCAAGGAGGTTAAAGTCAAAGCAGACATGAACTCAGAATGTCCTCTATGTTCTAAAAGATAATAGCATAATCTTTAACCAATTTTTTTAAACTAATTTTTTGTTACAGCTGATGCAAATTAGGGCTGCACGATTTTAGGGAAAAACTGAAATTGCGATTCTCTCAGAATTTGCAATTTAAATTTTTTCATGATTTTTTTTCAAAACATGCTTTAGCACTAAATTCACAATGTACAGTAACATTTACAAACATGCACTGGCAGAAAATGAAATCATATTATCAAACTGAGTGTAGTATGATGTCATTTTCTGTCATGTTTGTAAATGTTACTGCATTGCGAAATTGAATTTATCAAAACAAATAGCTAATCTACTGCAAACAAAGATGAAAACTACACTGCTTAGTTTCAGGCTTGATGACTGGCTGAAGCTTGAGTGACAGATCAGTGCAGAGTCTCAAAGAGCTTAAAGAAGTACTCTAATCCTAGTGGCACAGCCAGCTGGTGAACGTTTGTTATAATAGCTTGCGCTGCCCGGCCCCACAATTTATTTTAATACATAATGTGATTGTAATACTTTCAGGGTGATGATGTATATTAATTGAAAATATGCATGGCCAGTGTATGAGGGTAGGGTTGGGGTCTGTGATGTTGCTGGCAGGTGGCTGAACGACATGACCTGGACTGGATTGTATGAGGTAAATGCAAGTATAAAATACTGGAGGGGGTGGGGCCTAGCGGTGGCGGGGTCTGAGTGTGTGAGACCAGTTGAGCTGTGCAGAGTAATTTAATACAGGCAATGCACTGTATTATAAGCTGCGACTAACATTTAATGTGCGGCGTATTGCGGAGTGCTTGAGTCGGGCAGCGGGGGGCGGATCCACTCGAGTCACTGATTGGCAGAAGCTGTGACTAGCAGTGCACATTTTTGACTGTTAATGAGCCGGGCAGCAGGGGGAGGGCGAGTCCAGTCCAGAGCAGCACACTGCGCCACCAATCACTAGATAGAGATGGTATGACGGCGGCGGTAGGCGGAGCTATACCCTCTGTACAGCTCCACCTACGTCATACCATCTCTATCTAGCTATTAGTGGCGCTGTGTGCTGGACTGGACTCGCTCTCCCTCTGCTGCCCGGCTCATTAACAGTCAAAAATATGCACTGCTAGTCCTAGCTTCTGCCAATCAGTGGCTCTTTATGACAGAACCATGCAGCCAAGCACAGCGGACGCTGACAAAACCGCAGCTACTGACGATCTGTAGATCGTCTGCACATGAATCGCGGTTTCGGTTTAAAACCGCAAAACCGTTCAGCCCTAATGCAAATCCTAAAATAAATCTGCAGTTTCTACTGTCTGATTCATGGAAGCAGACATATTGGGCTTGATTCACAAAGCAGTGCTAATGCATAGCACAACACACAATGTGACCCGTGCGAAGGTTAGCGAGCGGTTATGTCGCGCACGATCGTGCTTGCTTTGTGAATCAAGCCCGTTGTTAGCATCTTGTGCTTTCAAATGAGCTTATCTGCCATCTCTGGTGTGGCAGTTACCTGATCAGGCCCTAGGCAATGTGACTGTGGGTACATATGAGAGTGATGTGCAGGTACTCTGCAGGAGAATGAGGCTATTCTTCCTCTATTACACATTCTTCATGCACAATCTGAACCTTGTTTATGTGTGACAGACAACACATTCATTCAATATGCACAACATTCTTAGTGGTTTCACAATAGCTCTGCAGTGAGTGCATATGTAGAGTACAATACTACTGTGTAACTTCACTTGTAGTCAACAACCCCCAATTTAACAGCATATCAAATCTGCAAATAATATATTTGTATAGACCCGCATCAACACAGAATTATTTGCATCTCATTGACTATCCCTACTAGTGACAACTACTCATCAGGCTTTATTCTTACAGCAGAGATGTTATTTATTTTATATATATATATATATATATATATATATATATATATATATATATATATATATATATATATATATATATATATATATATATATATATATATAAAAAAGAAATACCTGTGTAAACATCAGATATGATATGTATATCTGGTTTTAAAAATATGTGACTGCTTTACTTCAGTATACATTTAACTATTTTTTCATCAGTTTATTTCATTTTTGTGGACTAAGCACTGCTATTACAGTATATACATTATTTATGATGACTAATATCTGAGAAATACATCACATTTTCTCTTTTAGTTACAGGAGTCTGCTTTTCCCAACTCAGAGAACCCAAAAATTGCTCCGACTCCACAGCCCGGGTAATTTGGGAAGACTTTAACCAGCTAATTAATCGGTGACTTCTATTTATTTAATATATTTATAAAGCGCCAACATATTACATATTTAGCTTCCTGGGTTAAAATATTTATTCATCACTAACCAAGATCAACTTTAACTTCTAGCCACTATTTTACTGCAGAGCAACAACAACTTAGAACAAAACAGGCAAAGTAATCCCCGTTACCTAGACAAGCTGTCCAATGCCTTAATAAAGTTATCGGTCCCATTTTCATCTTTCTCTGTGTTTTCGAGTAGTGAAATTACAGAAAATACCACATCACTGGCCAGGAACTTATTCTTAAATCCAAACTGCACGCTGAATGTCTGAACTCGGATGTCTTTCATTCTATAGGGACACAGCAAAAGGCCAGAACTGAAAACACAACTTCAAACTAAACATTTATACATTTTGTGTGGCAGAAAAACAGTACACAAAAGGAAATACATTCTAGTTTAAGTGGAAACTAGTTATTTATTTATGCATGTGAAGTAACCAGTGTATTAAATCTATGCTTTGCATTAACCTTCTGGGGACGGCCTGTAGTAAATCCTACTCCGCACTTGAGGCTGCTGCAGACCCAAAGCAAACTTTTTTTTAATGTAAAATGTTTAGTTGCACCACTCTGACACATACAAAGAAGGGAGGGGTTCCTCCAATAAATGTAAAATATTTTATATTTGCATTTACATCATGCAGCTGAAAAAAGGCTGCTATTATAATTTAGAAAATAGAATTTCTGAAATCTTGTATTTTTAATTTGGGTCCACTTTAACTGATGCTGTGTAGGATTTACACCACCTGCTCATTCCACTCCCGCCGCAATAATTGTGTGCACCCGAGAGGGGAAAGTATTCAAAAGAGTTTTTCCCAGATTTATATTTAGTATTTCAACTACTTTTTTGTACTTTTTCACTTGCTAGGTGCTGAAAATGTATGGTTTAATTAAGATGAGGATACCTCGCATGTGAGAAAACCAAGGAGAAAAGTTAACTGTATCACAGCCATGGTGCAGTCACTGGGCAGTAGAATAGCTCCTTGCACAACTTCTAGTGCAGTGGTCATCAAACTAAGGCCCCCGGGCCGAATGCAGGCCCCTGAGGATTTTTTACCGGCCCCTCCACATGGAAGCCAGAAAGCAGTAATTTTGCTTGTTTCCAATCCAATTCCACTTCAGGTGACACTGCTGTCCAATTGGACTTCAGGTTGTCACCTGGGTATGCTTCACTATCTGGCCTGCAAAGAAATAATTTTATGTATACTCCGGTCCCTCAGCAGTCTGAAGTATGTTGACCCGGCCCTCGACCCGGTTTGGGGACCCCTGGTCTAGTGGGTCGCTGCTACCCACTGAGGTGTACATGCGGGACACGAATGCCACCCAACTGTCTGTGCCAATTATGCTTGGCAGATCTACAGGAGCATTTGGAAGAAAAACTTATGAACACCCAAACAATTTATGAAAAGTAACAAAACTGTGCTAAAGTTACATGCTTAACTCTAGTTCACACTACAAAACGCAATCGCTAAGCGCTTAGTGATTTTGCGAAGGAATGTGTTTCTGCACATTCCTTTAAGAAAAATTGCTCTAAAAATGGTACAGGCAGCAAGTTTTTGAGTTTCTCAAAATTGAAACACTGCAGTGACCTCATTTGCCGATCAGCAAACTGAGCGCAATCACTCACAGTGTGACCCAACCCTCACAGTACAATTTCTGGTGGTCATACACACACACTAAGAGCTGGTGCACACCAGAGCGGTTCGGAAGCATTTTTTTACAATGCTTGCAAGGGGAAAAACCGCTTGGCTAATGAAAGCGAATGGGATGGTGCACACCAGAGCGGCTCGTTTTTTTCACAAATGCAAACTCGGGGGCTGCAGCATTTTTTAGACTTCTGAGGCGTTTCTGCCTCAATGTTAAAGTATAGGAAAGTGGAAAACCGCTCTGAAAAATGCTAGATCAGAGCGGTTTTCCAGGCGTTTTTGTTACAGATGCTGTTCAGTTACAGCTTTACTTTAGCAATATTTGAAATGTGCTACACAAACGCTCCAAAAACCGCTAGGCATGTTCATGAAATCTGCTTCAAAAACCTCTAGCGTTTTGCGGAGCTACAACTTACCTTATAAGCTTAGAAATACTAACCTCAACCCTTAACAAAACCTGGGCGATTCACTAAACCCATTTCAGATGAAACTGAGATAGCAAATCTAATGAAAGACCAATTCTCTCACAAGCACTTGATCAAAGCATAAAAATAATAAATTAGTTTTAGGAAAATCAGCTGAATTAGTTTTATCTTTTTAGCTGTACAATGGCATTGGTTTCTTATCTTTTTATTGAAACAATAAACGTGGGCGAAGGTTGGGACAGGAGCAGGGGAACGTGGCCATGCATGCGCGCTGACATGCGGTGGTGACAGGGGCGGGAGGGGGGTTGTGAGGGAGGCCTAGAGCCCATTATTGTACCGGCTTAGGTCTAGTAGTGTAATATAAATGAATGAATTGATATCTACCCAAATTTGTTGGCAGATTCCTCAATCATTTCTCGAAGATTTTCCTTTAAAGATATGTCCATAGAGTTGAATTTCTGTTTCACTTGCTTTAAAGGCAATCTAAAGAAAAGCAGTACAAGGAAAAAAAAATGAAACCATATACACTCACATTTGAATTACTTTAAATTTTTAGTACAAGATGACGTGGCAATGTAGAATCCGCTTTCGAAAAATATTACGTAAAAAGCCACACAAACTTTGCTTTGGCCCACGCCATAGCACTTTCTCAATAATATGCTAGATCATGTCTAATGTGATTTCTGTATGTGTATGTCTTCACGAGGAAGTGAGGCAGCATGGTCATGTGAGGGTATGCACCAGGAAGAGAAGGCTTCCGGTAAGGGCTCCACCCTGCTATCATATGCCAGTGAGTGGCATTCTTTAAACTATCAGAAATATTCTGGTGTTAATAAGATTGAGAGCAAGTTTACAAAACAAAGCTAGTGTTAGGACCTGGTAAGCACTGTCACATTGTTCAGCTGATTTCAGCAACATGCTGGAGTATGGGATAGTCAAGGGCATCAAAGTGCACAGACAGGGCCTGGCGGGGGTCGGTACCTGATTTATGAGAGACATTGCAGGGACAACACTGTACACATATGTTGCTAGCGTAGGAGGTAGAGGGCCGACAAAGTAGTGTGGGAGAGAAGTCAACCAATAGTATCATACAGCTGGAAACAAGTAACAAAAACACAACTAAAAAAATTTAATTGATCTTCTAAAACCACAAATGCGTATTACCCCATGTCAGCCAGGAACTCCTGAAGCCTCTTCTGTCCTTGCACAGACCAGAGTTTTAGACTGGAGGATGTGTAACAAGAGTTGCAGATGCTTTCATACAAAGACCAGTGTTGATATAATGAAAGACGAACACTTCAATCCCGCAGTTAAAGAAAATTGTTGATTAGAATAAGAAAAAAAATATACAATGAAGTTGACATTTGTCAAAGTTCCAAATAGGAGTTCACCAAAAACTAGTAAATTAGCAAACAAATTGGGGGCCCACAATGGTGTAGTACAGGCATGACTAAAGTGCAGCCCGGGGGGCCAAATGCAGCCAGGCAAGCCATATCCCATGTACCTAACAGCAATCAGCAAAAATTGTGTTTCATTTCGCTAGTTTGGCCCCTTAGCACTCTAGGCCCTTGGCCTAAAAAGTTTGGACACCCTGGTGTAGTAGTTTATGGTCACTTATTAAATAAGATATTCTCGATATAACCAGGCAGCACAGTGGTGTAGTGGGCAGCACTCTCGCCTTGCAGTACCCGGTTCGAATCCCAGCCTATCTGCACAGAGTTTGCACGGTCTCCTCTTGTCTGCATGGGTATCCTCCAGGAACTCCGGTTTCCTCTCATAGCCAGAAACCATACAGATAAGTTAAATTGGCTTCCCCCCAAACTTGGTCCTAGACTACGACACACACACACTACATGATACATACACACATAGACATTGTGAGAAACCGCGGAAAAGCCGCCGCGTGTGCTCAGAACAAGGCGGCTGATTCCGCATCCAACGCGGCAGTTTGCACGCGTAGGCCTACATCTGCCAGTATGGCTAAACGCGGAGAAACCGCCGCATGCCCTGATAGCGGTGCGGCTGGTTCCGCGTCCAGCGCGGCGGGTGGTACACAACACATGTCTGGTGTGGCTGGGACTGATAGTCCACACAGGTTCAGAAGGACGCGCGCGCTGAGAGGCAGAACTTTTATGACAGCCAGAAGGGAGTCAGCTGACCACGCCGGTCAGCTGACGATTCAACCAGCTCCCATCGGTCCAGCACTTAGGGGAGGCGCTGGAGAGCGCTGTGCTATATATACCGGGTGCTGGTCATTCACTGGTTGTCTGCCGTTGCAATCACTACGTGGAAGCACTCAGACCTTATTGTCAGAATCTGTGTTACCATTCTGTTATACTTCAGACTAGTTCCAGGGTGTTGATGATCACAGACCTCACACCCAAGACTAGGCATTGTTTATTATCTGTTATGACTTACTGCTTTCCTGACCACTCTTCTGTTCACTGATTCGGTACTTCGCTATATCTGATACTCTATTGCCAAACCCTGCGTGCCTTAGGATTACCGAATCAGCCTCCTGTCTTTGTACTTTGTATGTCCGTGTGTTGCCGACCTGGCTTGCCCGACCTTGAGAACTATCTCCCCAGTTAAGAGATAGTTCACAGATCTGTCAGTGACATCCTCCTATTGGGGTCCCTCACGCTCTGGTCCTTTCCTCTCCCAGCCTGACTCCTCCCTGCGGGAGATTCTCAGGCTGCTGAAAGGTACTCATTCTCTAGTGCAGTATTCCTTACTGCCTTTGTACCTGTCCTCCAGATATTGTCCTCAAAGTATTACTGTTGCACCAAACACTCATATCACTCAGGTGTCCAGAGGTTAGTTATATATCTGATTATCGGTGATACTGCAGATCATCAATAATCAGGTATATATCTGCATTTTTGGTGATACTGCAGATCACCAATAATCAGACCCTCTCTGTGTTACACCAATCGTTACAGACATATAGTAGGGATAAGATGGTGAGCCCCTCAGAGACTGTTAAGTGGCAAGACAATATACTCTGTACAGCACTGCGGAAGATGTCAGCGCTACATAAATACTAAATAATAATATGACTGAATACTCACAAGTTTGTGCTACCTTTAAGGCAACCACTGTACAGGAGGGTAGGGAGGTTGAACCCGACCGCTCTCTGGTTAAGTCGTCGCTCTCTGTAGATGGAATATGGGGGAAAGTGCCGGCTGCTTACCTGGTAGCAGTGTTCCGGCGAGTCCTCCAGGACGGCCCCTCCTGAGATTGTGTAAGTCCCCCCTCCCAAATCGGAAACACCTTAAGAGAATTAAAATAATTAATTGATGCTGTATAAATCCCACCTCCTCACAATCTCCCACAGTTTATGCAAAGAGAAGAATAACGAACCACACTCCCCTTATAAATAAAAGTTGAAAGTCAGGGTTGGGAACTAGGCGGCCGTCCTGGAGGACTCGCCGGAACACTGCTACCAGGTAAGCAGCCGGCACTTCCTCCCTTCGTCCTCCAGGACGGCCCCTCCTGAGATTTAGCGAGAAATTTACCCTAGGGTGGGATGACTGCTTGCAGAACTTTACGACCAAAAGATTGGTCTTGAATGGAGAGGAGTTTAACTCCGTAATGCTTAACGAATGTCGAATGCCTGGACCATGTCGCAGCCCGACAATCTGTTCCAAAGAGACTCCTGACCTTTCTGCCCATGACGTCGATAAAGATCTGGTCGAGTGTGCTGTAATATGAGCAGGTGCTATTACCTGAGCTTCTGAGTAAGCAAGAGTAATAACCTCCTTAATCCATCTAGACACCGTAGCTCTAGAAACCTGAACTCCTGTTCTAGAACCTCCGAAAGCTATCAGAAGGTTAGCTGAATTTCTCCAGTCCTTGGTTCTTCCCAATGGGACATGAAGTCTAAGATGCAATATAAGTACCACCTCATTCTACCTATCCTGAGTGCATTGAATATTACCTTGAATCAGTAGGAGATTTAGCAATGGATTTAGGTGGGTATATCCATTTGTTGTGGAGGCTACGTGGAAAACTAATTACCGGTAACCATACTTTTTGGCTTCTGCTTGCCTCCACCATAGGTGACCAATGAGAGTTAGAATAGAACCTCTTCTCAGGATAGGACCACTCCAAGGATTGATTTCTTGGTAGATCCAAAACGATAGAGCTTTATGAATGTGACATAGGAGGCCCATGCGGTAGCTTCACCCTCATATCCAGTGAGCTTAATTTACCTCTTTTTTAATTGAGAAATTAGCACATAAGGAAAAGAAAGATTCTCTGATCCTTGTGGAAATCAGACCTAAGTTTCGTAGAAATAAGAGCGGTAACCTGAAATCAATTCTATTCTTCAGGACAGACATGGATGGTGGTTAAATGTATAGGGCCTGTATTTCTCCAATACACCTGGCCACCGCTGTCACCACCAACAAACATCTAAGGACTAAGTCTGTATAGTGATAGCCTTACTAATTCAGACGAATGGCAGCCTCACTTTAGGATGAGCAGACTGTTGGAATGAAAGTATACTTGAATTCTAGTCTCAGGTACTGAAGTCTAGAAAAGACTTGAGATACAGGGTCTCTTTAAGCAGAGTTTCTCAGAGATAAATGATACAGTCATGTACCAGGAACATGTCCCTCTTGGAAGGCCACATAATGGGTTATCAGGTCTAACTGCCCCCGACAGTTAGACGGACACCATAAACAAAGCCGATATTTACAAAACATTGCATTCTTTGTAACTAGGTTATAAAGCAATGGCTTATTAATTAATGAGGTGGGTCACATGCCCATGCCAACACAAGATGCTTAATAAAGCCCTTTGAAAGGTGAAGAAGGCTGTCTCCGCTCTATCCCCTGTATGCTGATGAGTTTCTGGTGCCGGAGCAAAAGGTGTGTGGTGCTGTTGCCAATGGCAACCAGCATATACATTCTTACACAGACCATGCCTTCAGATATCAAGAGGCCACTATAAAATGGCCTGACCCTGCTTCACAAAGATCATCCAAGATCTGCAAGAACAATGGCACCTTTACCAAAGGTAGGGCTACAGCAGATGCCAAACCTGTTTTGGTCAGTCTGACGCAAAAGAATACCTGTGGTCTGATCCTACATCCCTTTTCGAAGTACCCTTCAAGGGGGAAAAAACAAACGTATGCTCCCCCCTGTGCCGCAACAAAAGTGTTCACACTCTCTGGAGAAAAGACGAACAACATTGTTCCAAACAGAAACCAGGTAGCTGCAAATTGTCAAACATATTTGTTCGGACACCAGTTCTGAGATGGTTGTTTGCAACTCAACCTACATGCTAGAATAATATCCCTTCCTTTGAGATAAGCTGATCTCAAGGAAGCACCTTGTTCACTGCCCAGCAGAATGTCTGAGCATAGGAAGTTTAAGATTATGGGTGGACTATAAGTCCCACTTGTTAGTTTAAACTGAGTCACAAGTGTAATTCCCAGTGCGAAGATTCACGAATCTGTTTTCCAACCGATTCTCTCATCTCTGGAGAGCACTCCAGACTGCCAGTAGATTAAAGAGAATATTTTCTCCAGTGAAGCACACCTGTCATGCATTTAATTGAGATTCAGATGCCCTGTACAACTCCAGAGTCTTGCATCTGTCGTAATAACGAATGGATTTTATAATCCATTCGATTGCAGATTTGGTTGAGAAGTCCATTTTTAGGGAGAGTCACTGGATCTGACATCCAGATCGATTTCTCTATCCAACCACTGACATAGAATTGCTGTTTGACATACCAATGATGCATACATGCGACCTATCATGCAAACTTGCGTCATATTCGGGCATGCGGAAAATCCGGCATCTCTGCTTACCGCCGCCATGCCCGCAGAAAGTATAATGAAGAGAGGGAACCTCTCCAGTCCCCTTCATTCAAAATAGGAAAAAAACAGGTAACCTCCTGCTTAGCTTCCTATTCTAGGCCGCACACCAGTAACAAGCCTAAATTATACTTTACAAAAAAATAAAAAAAAAACAGAAAAAAACAATAAAAATGGTGCAGCAGGTGCCAACAGGCTTCCCCTACTGAAAGGAACAACCTTCCCTGGTGCTTCCGTGGTGAGGTCTGGGAAACAAACAAAAAACTGTGGGAGATTGTGAGGAGGTGGGATTTATACTGCATCAATTAATTATTTTAATTCTCTTAAGGTGTTTCCGATTTGGGAGGGGGGACTTACACAATCTCAGGAGGGGCCGTCCTGGAGGACGAAGGGAGGAACATCCCTTCACTAAGTGTGGACAAGATTGTTATTAGTAGAATGGAACAGAGGAGCCAGATAGAATAAAATGCATTAAAAACACTTTTAAAAAAGGGAAATCGTGGTGGACTTACCTCCCCATGGAAGGCTAAATTGTCTGGGTTTAGACAAAAGTTTTATTGTGTACTCCATGAAAAATGCTTGTGCAGTATACGCACTTTGAGTTAACATTTTACTCTTTCTGGCGCCTCTGTTCTGTTCTACTAATTCACCAAAAACGACTTAGTTTTAAAGGGAACCTAAACTGAGAAGGATATGGATTTTTCCTTTTAAATTAATACCAGTTGCCTGAATCGCCTGCTGATCCTGTGTCTAACACTTTTAGCCACAGCCCCTCAACAAGCATGCAGATCAGGTGCTCTGACTGAAGTCAGACTGGATTAGTGCATGCTAGTTTCAGGTGTGTGATTCAGCCACTATAGCAGGCAAAGAGATCAGCAGGGCTGACAAGCAACTGGTATTGTTTAAAAGAAAACATTAAATTCCCTCTCAGTTAAGGTTCCCTTTAAGCAGGGAGAAGCACAATCTGACAAGCACAAGACTTCTACTCCGCAATCTCTGCACAGGCAAGCATTTGTGTAAATCCATCATTGTAAAACATTTTCAGCACCTCACCATCTTGTAGGACTTTCTGTGTAAACATGTATTTTGCTTTTCATACTGGAAATTCCCTTTATGTCACATGAATAATAAAAAAAAAAAAAAACAATATATTCTTTTTCCTGATGAGTAACATTTCTTAGACAGGTAAACTACAAATGGCTTATATATGGACCCTGAAGGATACTCATACTCAAAGGATATCCTCATACAGTCAATGGAGAGAGTGTTCTCTTCATCTTCATTGCGGTGATTGTGCCTTGAAACATGACGCTGCAGCGTTCCCACATCAGTCACATATTTCATCCTATCAGGCAAAAATCAGCGCAAGATTTTAAATGAAACCAGATTTCTGTACAGGCCAATGATACAACCAAAATGACTCTCCCCCCCCCCCCCCCCCTCTTCTTCTGAACAGATATTATGCTAAATATAGTCATACAAACATGTTTGGCAGAGAGAAGTAGGGGGAATAATCAAACATATGATATGAAACATCACATTGATAGGCAATAGGTATAATCCAGGGCTTGGACTGTAGTATATTTTCTTCTCTTTTTCATGGTTTTGGTTTTTCCCTAATAAATATACATATAACAAATGATATATCAGAAAACTAGAGTAGTACAATAAAAATAGATTAAGATACATATTCTGTATATAATGTATGATAGTTTAAAATACTTAAACTGTATAATTACTCCATTACTCTGATTGTTTACCTCTGTGTAATTCCTTTACCTTGGTTTAGGATAATAAACATTGATGTATCAATGACTGATGTAATCTGATACATTCAAAGAACTATATTGCCTGACTGTCATCAGACATTTGTTATTCGTTCTCTGTATTAAATCTTTTGAGGTAAAAAAGAATTAAACCATTTTGAACACACAAAAAGTTTGTTATTTCAAGCTTGGTGAGAATTCACTTATTAGATACTGACTATTTTAGGCTAAGCAAGTCTTTATGTTCTTTCAACATGTAGGACCAAATTAACCCAACTCTACAGAAGCAAATATACAAGTACATGGATAGAGCTGCTTTACATGCTGCCACAACAATTCACGTTTAGGGCTCGTTTCCACTAGGGCGAATTCGCATGCGTGGCCTGCATGCGAATTCGCATAGTCAATGAAAGTGGATGGGACTGTTTCCACTTGTCTTTTTAAACGCACGTTTTTATGTGCAGAATTTTTCTGCACGGTAGGGCCTGCAGAATTCGCCTGCATGAGGAATGCAGGCGAATCGCAGCCCATGTATTTGATAGGGAAACCGCGCGTGCGTTTTTTGCCGCGATTTCGCGTGCGAATTCGCACGCAAAGTAATACAAATTGGACCAGGCAGTGACATGGTTAAATTCGCATAGACCCTGCCTATGCGAATTCGCACGCGAAATCGCGGCAAAAAACGCACGCGGAATCGCATCCGCATGCGTTTTTGTCAGCGGTGGAATCCCAGGGATTCGCACCGCACTAGTGGAAACGGGCCCATTTATTTCAATGTATTTTCTTGGTTTAAACGACTTAAAGAGGAACTGTAAGAAGGAATAAAAATTCCTTAAAAAACAGTATATGACAGTGATTTAAGTATATAGATAAGCAGGAGTGACTAATAAATCTCATAACCCTGTCAGCAAGGTGCTGTAAAAGTGCCATAGGCAGCATGGGAGGATCCCTGTTTACTACTGGCAGGATTAGCAAGTTTTTTTTTTCTTCATCCTAGCAGTTGAAAACACGCCCACAGTGAAGGTTGTTACACCCTCCTTCCCCAACCTTTTTTTTTTTCTTAACTGACATAATTTGCAGAAGCCCAGGAAGTGTAATATGCACATGTGTAAAGAGAAGCAGACAGGGAATGAGCTGGAGATGCTGAGCATTGTATTGTAATGTAGCTGAACAGCAGAGGCGTTTCAAACCACTGGCATTACAGCATAAGGGCCCTTTTCCACTAGCTGCATATTTGCCAGAAATGCAAAACGCATGCGCTTGCTGATTCTGAAGTGCAGCCTGCTTAAAATAAGAATCTTGAGTGGCCTTTTCCACTGCTGCGTTCCGATTTTTTTTTAAAAACGCGAATGTATGTCTGTGCGATTATGATGCGTTTTGCATTTCAATGTAAAGTATAGGAACGCATGAAAAACCCATAGAAATACGTTTTGCATCGATTTAACCACTAGTATCTATTTTCAAGACAACACTTGCCAATCAGAAAAACAGAAAACGCAAATGCATTAAAACGCACAAAAAAAGCACATCAAAATTGGGAAAACCGCAAATGCATTTGCAGTTGCGTTTTGCACTGGAAAAGGGCCCTGAAGTACAGAGCTGTCTGGCAGTCCACGAGAAAAAAAAAAAAAAAAAAAAAAAAAAAAAAAAGTTTCTTTTCCATGTCTTGAGAGACTGAAACCTAAAGGTAGCCATACATCAGGCGATGATGGGCAGATTCAACCAAGAGACAGATCTCTCTCTAATCGAATCTGATTAGAGAGATCTTTCAGCTTCCCATACACCACAGGCCGATTCCCGATCAATTTCAGCATGAAATCTCTTGGAAATCGGCCGGGCCCGCCGCCTTGCTGCTGTACCTCTAAGTATAAACGTATGTACATGTATGTGTATTTATACATTACCTGTCCTGTATCTGTCTTCCACCGCTCCTCCTATAAATGCCGGCCAGCGTGACGTCGCACACGCGTGTCAGCGTGATATGCGCCAGCAGCAAGTATGGGGAGTGTAGCAGTGAATGCAGAAGAGGACGGTCACTGCGACACAGGACAGGCAGGGCTGTGGAGTCGGTACAAAAATCTTCCGACTCCGACTCCTTCGTTTCTAAAACCACTACTCCGACTCCAACTCCGGGTGCCCTGAGGACAGGTAGTGTGTAAATACACACACACATTTATCCTACCTAATAAAACCATTCTGTCGCTGCGTCCAACAGTTTTGTCCCTATGTCCCAGTAATGGACAGCTGGGACCAGGGAGCTGGACGGGCGAGCGAGCGAGGTGGGCGGGGAGTGAGCGAGCTGGGCGAGTGAGGTGGGCAGGGAGCGGGCGGCGCACATGCGCACTGGCGGCAGCCGGAACAAGACCTAGAGCCCGTTTTTGCTTGCCTTTACCGCCATGCACCCGACCAACCACGATATCCCGACAATTTGCAGCATTTCCGATTGACTAATGTGACCAATTTCACCCTAAAATTGGTTGCATTGTTGATCGCCATGCACTTGGCAGCGCAATTTTCATCCGATTTGATTATAATAATCAAAGTCAGATGGTCAATCGGCCGCCTGATGTATAGTCACAATAAAACAAGCTTTATGCCCCCTACACAATTGTGCTAATGACTGCATCTGCTCGTCCACTGTTAAAGCTAATGTGACCTCATATTAAAAAAAAAAAAAAAAAAAAGGCAGATACTCACCTAAGGACAGGAAGGCTCGGTCCTAATGAGCCTTCCCTCTACTTTCCCGGTGCCCTCCGTGCTGCGCTGTCTCCCCCATTCGCATCTGCAACCGCGGGGACTTCAGAAGTCTTCGGGAGTCGAGTCCTCCCGAAGACAGGTGGCGCACATGCGAGTGCATCATAGAGAGCGCGCGCGCGCAGTGTAGAGCGGCCCGACTTCGGAAGCACTCGGGCTCCCGAATCATTTCCGAAGCCTCCCTTCAGCCGGGAGACGGCGGTATTTGACCGAAACGGTCGAATACCGCTACGGAGGAGCCAGGACAGCAGCGGGCACCAGGAGAGGAGAGTGAGTATCTGACACTTTTTTTTTTTAAAAAACGGATTCCCATTAGCTTTAAGAAATACAAAGATTTGTAGATAGTCCCTATTCAGTATTCAGCAGGGTCTTGAGTACAGCACCCTGCCTCCAGCCTTTTCACCCCCCTCCTTTGTACTGTAGTGATGCTGGAGCAGTCTGGAGAGCCAGCCATCAGAGTAGGACTGATTGGGCCCATTCACACACAAAATGCTAGAAATTGGCACTAGCGGTTTGCGGCTGATTTTTTTTTTTTGCAGCAAATGCAATTTTTTTACTACATTATTACGATTTTTGAGCGATTGCGATCACACAAACACTTTAATCCACAGAAAACGCCCCTGAATCATTGTGTATTACATCTCCTGCAGCACATTACAGAGTATTATTATTATTATTATTTATTGTATTTATAAAGCGCCAACATATTACGCAGCGCTGGACAATAAATATATACAATGATACAAGGATGACATACATAGGGTTATACACATAGAACAAAGTTATACATACAAATTGTACAAAATACATGATCATGCAATATGGGCTGGTTAGGTAGGCCCAGTAATACAAGTACAGGCTGTCATAGGACAGGAGCACATGATCCTGTAGATTACACTAGGGAGTGGAGGACCCTGCCAGAGGCTTACAATCTAAAGGGAGGGGTGGAAACACTAGGGGGGGCTGTTAAATATTCCTTAGAGAGTTACTGTGTGGTAGGAGGTGGGTAGGCCATCATAAAGAGGTGGGTTTTGAGGGCTTGCTTGAATGTGTTGAAAGAGGGAGCAAGTCTGATGGGTGGTGGAAGGGCATTCCAGAGGGTGGGGGCAGCTCTTGAGAAATCCTGGAGGCGGGCATGGGAGTGTGAAATGCGCGGGGTGGTGAGGCGAAGGTCGTTGGAGGAACGGAGGGGGCGACCTGGTGTATACTTGTGAACAAGCTGCGAGATGTAGGTAGGGCATGTTTTGTGCACAGATTTATACGCCAGGCATAGAATCTTGAAACTTATCCTGAGACGGATAGGGAGCCAGTGCAGGGATTCACAAAGGGGAGATGTGGATGCAGAGCGGTGCGAAGAATGGATGAGTCTTGCAGCCGCGTTCATCACTGATTGAAGGGGGGCAGTGCGTTTCAGGGGGAGGCCAGAAAGGAGTGAGTTACAGTAATCAAGGCGGGAGATGATGAGGGCATGGATGAGCAGTTTGGTCGTGTCCGGGGTTAAGAATGGGCGGATCTTGGAGATATTACGGAGGTGGAAATTGCAGGCTCTTGTGATGTTTTGGATGTGTGGGATGAAGGAGAGGTCAGAGTCCAAGGTGACACCCAGGCAGCGGGCCTGGGAGGTAGGGAGAATGGTTGTGTTGTCGATTGTGAGGTGGAAACCTGGGATGGGTGCAGCAGCATGGGGTGGAAGGATCAGGAGCTCAGTTTTGTCTAGGTTAAGCTTTAGGAACCTAGCTGACATCCAGGAGGAAATTGCTGAGAGACACGAGGAGACCTTGTTTATGGTGGTGGCTGAGAGATCGGGGGTATGGAGGTAAATCTGAGTGTCATCTGCATAAAGGTGGTAATTGAAGCCCAGGGAGGAGATAAGCTTGCCAATTGAGGAAGTGTATATGGAGAAAAGAAGGGGGCCTAGAACAGAGCCCTGGGGGACCCCAACTGAAAGGGGGGCAGGAGTTGAGGAGGAGCCATTGAAGGAAGTGGTGAAGGAGCGATTGGATAGGTAGGAGGAGATCCAGGCCAAGGCAAGCCTATGGATGCCCATGGACTGTAGTGATTGGAGGAGGAGGGAGTGGTCAACAGTGTCAAATGCTGCAGAGAGGTCAAGGAGGAGCAGGATGGAATAACTGCCTTTGGCCTTGGCAAGGGTAAGGTCGTTGACCACCTTGGCGAGGGCTGTTTCAGTTGAGTGCGCAGGTCGGAATCCAGACTGTAGGGGGTCAAGTAGGGCATTGGTGTTGATGTATTGGGTAATGCGCTGGTGGACTAGGCGTTCGAGGAGTTTAGAAGCATAGGGAAGGAGGGAGATTGGGCGGTAGTTTGAGGGTAGGGATGGGTCGAGTGAGGGTTTTTTCAGCAGGGGAAGCACAGTGGCCTGTTTGAATGCTTTGGGGAAGATGCCTGTGGAAAGGGAGAGATTGAACAAGGAGGTGAGGACTGGGGCCAGGTCAGAGAAGTGGGGACGAAGAGTATTCGCGGGTACCGGATCACAGGGAGAGGATGTGGGGGGGAAGCCACTAGCAGCAGGCTGACTTCATCAATGGTGGCAGGAGCAAAAGAGGCGAGGGGTGGATGAGACAAGGGAGCCGCTGGGAGGGAAGGCAAGGGGACAACCTGAGACGCATTGGTAAGGGAGGGATGGAGGAGGGAAATTTCATTGCGTATTGTTGCAATTTTAGTGGTGAAGTGGTTGGCAAGGTCATTGGCTGAGAGGGAGGAGCTGGGAGGGGGAGGAGTGGGGTTGAGGAGGGAATTGAAGGTAGCAAAAAGCTGTCGAGGGTTGGAAGCTTGGGTTACAATCAGTGCTGCAAAGTACCTTTGTTTAGCCTCGGAGAGGGCAGTGTGGAAGAGTAACAGTTTGGCCTTGTAATCTAGGAAGTCAGCATTGAGATGTGATTTCCTCCATTTCCGTTCGGCTGCTCGAGTTTCTTTCCTGAGGTTACGTGTGTGGGTGTTGTGCCAGGGTTGGGGGGCTTGATAGGGCGGAAGATTGAGGGGGCAGCTTGATCTAAAGCAGATGAGAGGGCAAGGTTATATTGTGCAGCCGCTTCATTGGGGCATGTTAGGGTGGGTAGGTGGGAGGAGAGGGAGAGAAGGGGACTTGCTAGGACATTTGGGTTGAGATTACGTAGGTCTCTCTGCCATCGACCAGGCTGAGGGGTGGGGAGAGAAGTTGTTGGTGGGGAGATAGTGAAGGTGAGGAGGTGATGGTCAGAGATAGGGAAAGGTGCGATGTCCAGGTTGCTGAGGGAGGTGGACTTTGAGAATATGAGGTCAAGAGTATGACCAGCGCGGTGGGTGGTGGAATTTGTGTGCTGAGAGAGACCAAGGGATTTGGTGAGGGAGAGTAGCTGCTTGGCAGCAGTGGAGATAGGCTCATCGATAGGTAAGTTGAAATCCCCGAGTATGATGGTGGGGAGGTCAGATGACAGGATGTGGGGGAGCCAGGAGGCCAGGTTGTCCAGGAAGAGTGAAGTTGGAGCAGATGGGGGGTGATATAGGACCACAATGATGGCTGGGAGAGGTTGGTACAGGCGGATTACATGGGCCTCGAAGGATGAGAAGTGCAGGGAAGGGGGCGGTGATAGGACCCGGAAGGTGCAGGGTGCGGAGAGAAGCAGACCCACTCCTCCTCCAGACCTGTTGTCAGGTCTGGGGGTGTGACTGAGATGCAGTCCCCCATAGGAGAGAGCAGCGGCTGCGGTACAGTCAGAGGGGGTGAGCCATGTCTCTGTGAGGGCGAGGAAGGTGAGGGATTTAGAGAGGAAGAGCTCATGGATGGATGTGAGCTTGTTGCGGACAGATCTGGCATTCCATAGACCACAAAACAGAGGGAGAGAGTGCCTGGGGGTTGTATGGATGGGAATGAGATTATTATGGTGTGGTCTGCGGATGCAAGAGGAGTGTGGAGGGGCTGGAAGGGGGTTGGCTGGGAGAGTACATAGTCATGTCACTGGCTGTCCTCAGAGGAGCTCATAATCTAATCCTACCATAGTCATAGTGTAATGACCTACCATATTATTATGTATTTATATAGCACTGACATCTTCTGCAGCACATTACAGAGTACATAGTCATGTCACTGACTGTCCTCAGAGGAGCTCACACTCTAATCCTGTGTCATAGTATTCTTTGGGGGGAGAGAGAGGGGATACATATCTTAAAGGGAACCTGAAGCGAGTAAAATTATTTAAAATAAACACATGACGTAGCTGCAAATGAATATTACATACTAACCTCACCGTCAGTTCCTCTCAGGAGCTCACCATTTTCTTCTTACAGTGATCCCTTCCAGTTCTGACAATATTTTGTCAGAACTGAAATAATAGTTGCTGTAAGTTATATATCAGCAGCTGTCAGTTACAACTGGATGTGCAAGGTAATGTCCATGTTTCCATATGGCTCAAGTGGTGTGATATTACAGTTTAACAGTGTGCTGACCAGGAAGCTGTTAGGGGGTAATAACCATTCCGCCTTGAAGGAGGAAGTGTGCATAGTGAGTCTTGCAACGCGTCCAATAGGACACGTGCAAGATGTTTTGAAGACCACAGACTTGTGGGTTACTAACCCTCTCTCTCCCAGCCGCACACCTGAGGCAATTAAGCCTCATTTTAATCACTAATTCGAGTAGTTCACTACTTGCACACAGGCGCAGTGGACTGAGTAGCCAAAAACCAAAACTGGGTCACTGTGGGGTACCAGCGGATCAATATGTCAGGCACGGGGCGGCTGCAGGGGGCAGGTAGAAGCCCCAGTTAAGTTAAACTGGATTTTTTTATGGACTTTAGGTTTCCTTTAACCACAGCTCAATTTAACCAGCGGCGTGCTCACCCCCCTTATACAGTTCCCTGGTGTCTAGTGCCCCCCATGGAAGTATGCACTAATTTTTAAAAACATTTTTAAACTAACCTCTTCCTAAGGGAGGTTTGTTAATTGTGCGGGCTTTTGAAAGTGCAGCAAACACAATATCCTCCCCCCCCCCCCCCCCCCCCCCCCCCCCCACACACACACACACACACACGTCTATATGGAGGCCTCTATTTTCTCTCTCCCCTTGCCAGAGAACTGCAGCGATTTCCTATGGTAGCCATAATGGATGCTAGGAAGGTGCGATATGAGCCAGGAGCTGTAACCAAATCAATGAACTACACCTTCCATTGCGGCTGCTGTGGGCACAGAATATCACTGTGGGAATTTCAACCTCTGGCACAGGAACACAGAAGATGGAAGCTTCCATATGGATGAGGAAGGGGGCTACTAAGCAACTCCCATAGGTACGTAGTAAATGCATGCTGCCCCACAAAAGCCCACACAATTCACAAACCTTACAAATTTACGGTTTGTTTAAGGTACTCAGGAAACCAGATATGACAATAATGGGTGTATTTATTTTTACCTGGGACTTTCTCCAGCACCATGAAGTGTGTGGGCTCTTTCGCCATCCTATCCAGCATCGCCCAGGTAATCTGGCCGGCTGCGTGTGCACCGTCTCATGCTCCTGCAGCTGGGCACAGGAGTGTGGCAGAAGCGCATGACTGGGCTGCGCACGCACAAGAGTGCATGACTTGCCAGATTACCTGGGTAACAATTGAGCAGAGTGGCTGGAGAGTATGGCAAGGGAGCCCACACTGCTTATGGGGCTGGAGGAAGCTCCAGGTAAGTATAAATACACCCATTATTCCCATATCTGGTACACTTTAACGAACAAAAACAAACATCTAAACCAGTGTCAGTTGTTGATTTGTTAAAAAAAAAAAAAAAAGCAGAGCAAGCAGCCTTTGCACCCAGGTAGAAGCATGTACATCTATAGGGATGCTGGGGTTCCCTCATCAACACTACATGACAAACCTCTCTCAATTTACATTCCTGAAAAGTCAGCCTCCTGTATTCCTAGCAGAGTCCAGTAACAGAGGTCTCTCTGCCTAATGCTGAATAGCTCAGCTCAGGAATGTGATCTTGACAGGATGTCAGGAGAGTTGTGAGGCTGAGCCATACCTACTCTTTAGTAACTTCTGCAATCTACTACGAGTGTGCAGGAGAGAGCTGAACAAGATGCACAGCCTCTGACAGGCTCACAATACTGGTGCAGGGCTCAGCAGAACAGCTCTGCCACCAGGAAGAAGCCTGGCTGTATGCACTATGTAATGTATGCAGCTTTCAAACAAGTGTTCCGCCTGGCTGCTGCACCAATCTGAAGACTGCTAGTCAGGGGTCAGAGTTTGTGGTCAGGATCTAGTTTGCTGACAGCCTGGAGACAAGGGTCAGGAGGATAGAATTGAGCAGCTGCAGTGCGGGTTGCCAGATCAAAGTGTGTGTCACTACAGAGCAGCCAGCTTGTATGAGAAGCAGAGCTGAATACACGCTAGTGTTGTCCGGATCATGAACGATTCGGATCTTTGATCCGAATCTATGTTGTGAGTCGAATCATCCGAATCAAAATGAACGATTCGGATTGCAAAAGGGGGCGGGGACAGGAGCGACACGCCCCCTTTCAGCGGGCAGTGGGGTCCTGGAAGCAGAGCTGAGATCGATTGCTCTGTTGGGGAGAGGCAGCCTTGCAGGGAGACAGGTAGATGAGAGACAGGGGACATGGGTGCCATTGCCAGATATGTGTAGAGCACACATACTGGCTGCAATGTGCTGCTCATTATAGGCTGTGTGTTCCGTAGTTGTGCACAGTGAGCACATTGGGAAGCTTTTGGCTCAGCACAGCTCAGTAACTTTGCAGGCAGTGTGATTGCAGGGCAATATGATCCTCCTGCACTCGGCACTAAACAACTGCACTTCACTTCTGGGAATGCTTTCTTTCACTGTGCGACCGTTTCCATTCAAGGTATACAGATGAGCATGTAGGTGAAATGTATGTAAAGCATATGATTGCAGTATGTGGGTATTGTGTGCAAGCAAACATTTCTGCTCTCTGCTCGTCCCTCCTCCCTTCTCTGTCCACTCCCTGCCCTCTGTCCATCTTCTCCCCTTCTATTTGTGTCCACCCCCTCCCCTTCTCCTGTCCACAGCAGGGAAAGACCTGCCCTGCTATTCATTTCACCCCCAAATGCTTCTAGTAAAATGATCCGAGATTCGGATCAAAGATCCGGATCTCTTCAATGATCCGATTCGAATCATCCGGATCATTGAAAAGATCCGAACTTCCCATCTCTAATACACGCTGCTCACTGGACGGAGATTTGGGGGCGTGGCCGGCTCGCTCTCCTGCCTGTCTCTTGTTGAAGGAGACTGTTTTGTTTTTTTTTCAAATAGGAGGAGGGAGGTGACGTTTCTAAACGTCACTACCCAGAAGACAATGCGAGTAGGGTAATTAATATACATCCGCGGATGAAATGAGTGTGGTGGGCGTGGCTTCCTGCTTAAAGCTACAAAAACTAAGTAAATTTATATTATTTTACTAGGAGATACTTGTTTTTCATCTATAAAGTGGGCATGGTCTACACACTGGTGCTGAGTAGATTAGGACGTTACGGTTCCTCTTTAAGATACACATACATGTAAGAAAGGCGCCTGGGGGCAAAAAAAGGGCGCAGGTGATTGCCGCTAGTAAAATATCACTAAACTCAGCAATATTCTACTACTGCATTTTTATAGTAAAATATATTGGTAATATTTACTGATATTTACTATGGCTAAAACCAGCCCTACTCTCACACAGAACCCTTCTCTAGTGGTGCCTAACCTTAATACCCCCCCCCCCCCTTCCCGTGGTGTCTAACCCTAAAACTCCCTCCTGGTGGTGCCTTACCCTAAGAGTAGCCCCGAAAGCCCCCCCCCCCCCAAAGCTAACTTCCCTCTCCTGCAAAACTGCGATATGTGGCCATAAAGGTACATTTCTGTGCCCATTTTTTCAGTTCCCGCATTCCTGGCTGCTGAAATTGCTCCCATTGCCACTAATCAAGAGCAGAAATGTACCTTCATAACTACATATCGGTTTGTGGCAAAGAAGGTAAGCTTCAGGGCACTGAGGCGCCTACTAGCGGCCGCCGCCATGAACCCAGGTTTGCCTGTCGTATTGCAAAATGCGCCTTTTATTATAGGCGCCTGTGACACCTGCGTTTACCAAAAAGGGTCCTGTGCCCTTTTTGCCGGTTTGGTTTCCATGGATATGGAATTTGTTCACGTAGCTTTCTACTGTATCAGTCAGTACAAAGCTAGCACCTGCAGCAGTGCAATCAGTAACAAACAATATTTCTGGAGAAATCTAGTGTAATATCTACAGATGGAAGATAGACCAGGTAATCCAACTCTGGAAAATAACGATCATTAACCTGATCTACCACAAATTGCATTGTGTATGGCTAACAAATCTTGGAAAATCATGTAATACACTAAATGGAAGACATCAGCAAAATATAAAAACGACACCTACTGAGTAATTCTATCTTGAACCCACTGGTCAGTCAAGCCAACAATAGCCCACCTGCAAAGAGAAGGGGAAAAGAGAAATCAGATCAATGACTCCACTGATTTACTGTACAATTCCTATAAAATAATGTAAAACCAAAATGTTGCCAGTTCAAGTATTTCTGTGGTCAAGGAGTAAAAGGATGAGATATAGAGCAAACAAGGAGGCAGACACAATGTGCCTTTTTAATCCGTCACTTCTTTACACAACACAGAATGGGGTTTCCATTAGCAGCTAGAAGCAGAGAGTTCCCACGTCTGAGGAGTCTCTGCCAATAAAACCCCTCTTTTTAAATGGCACATGCGAGAGAATGTTGGTTGCATCCTTTGCATAACCATCATTAATTAACTAATTGAAATGCAAGTTCTCACTTGGCGCCCTCCTTGCTGCTATCTACTATAGGGGACTAGAGCCCAGAAAGCTTGCATAATTTAACGTTATCAGTTAGCCATTAAAGGGTATTACTTTTACAAACCTTTGTTTTTTTTTTCCTATCTGCTATCTATTATCTACTATGAAATGCTTGTGTGATCTGTTGGTTTATCTCCTGGCACGGGTATGTGGCTAGAATATGTAAACCTTGTGGTCATAACATTCTGGGTACTTATAAGGGGTTGCTGGAAAGTTCTAGTTTGGTTCAAAAAAGGGAATAATCAAGAACCATGAAACATACATGCAAGTCTACGTATTCACTCTAAAGTTTAACAGGCTTCATGGTTCTTTAACGGGGAACTGAAGAGAGAGGTATATGGAGGCTGCCATGTTTATTTCCTTTTAAGCAATACCAGTTGCCTGGCAGCCCTGCTGATCCTCTGCCTCTAATACTATTAGCCATAGCCCCTGAACAAGCATGCAACAGATCAGGTGTTTCAGACTTTAAAGTCAGATCTGACAAGACTAGCTGCATGCTTGTTTCTGGTGTTAGTCAGATAGTACTGCAGAGAAATAGACCAGCAGGGCTGCCAGGCAACTGGTATTGATTAAAAGGAAATAAATATGGCAGCCTCTGTATACCTCTTACTTCAGTTCCCCTTCAACTCTTCCAAGAAAGCTCTGATGTGCGATTGCTGAAATACTGTTACTGCTGTCATCGCCTCAGAATCGTTACTGCTGCCATGCCTCAGTTTATGTAACTGACTCCAGGTACTCAAATATTGCTCTGACTCCACAGCCTTGGTCAGTGCATCATTTTATGTACAAAGTATTTTATCAGATTGAACAACCTCCTGCTAATACTTATTTCAGCTAATAACTTACCACAACATGTCATTTGAATCTTTAGACATAATCCAGGCCAACTCAAACATCATCATAGCAGACTACAAAAAAAGGAAAAAAATATATCTAGAATCACATGATGGGGATATTTAGTGGTGGATGTTCATGACCTAAAAAGGGAACCTGAAGCAAGAAGCATCTGGTGGCTGCAATATGCATTTCCTTTTAAACACCAGTTGCCTGGCAGTCCTGCTGATCTATTTGGCTGCAGTAGTGTCTGAAGTATACCAGAAACAAGCATGCAGCTAATCTGTCAGATCTGAAAATGTCAGAAACACCTGATTTGCTGCATGATTGTTCAGGGTCTATGGCTAAACGTATTAGAGGCAGCGCATTTTTTTTTTATACAGACTGATTTGTAGACTATTGCAGTTGATTGGTTTCATCTTCTTCTGTTGACTGACTAACCGTGTGCAACACTGGAGCATAGCATGATTGCATACTTTTTCCTGCTAGCTCAGCACTCGTCATGATTTTGTTATTCTTTGAGGATATAAAAATGAAAAAGTATTAGAGGCAGAGGGTTATAAAGACAGCCAGGCAAATTGCATTGTTTAAAAAGAAAAATGTTAGCCTCTATACCCCCCTACCCCCCAAAAAATAAATCAAATAAAAACACACATTAAGATACCAGAGCAGCAGTTAGCACAGTAGAGTAATGTACTGTATGAAGTGAAAGGTACTGTATGCATCAGGCATGGGTAGGGTGATCTCCAATTAGAGGACAGGAAGTACCTAGCTTTAAATCAAAACATAGTTGGGCCCCTTAGAATTCTGCGTTTTCCTGTGCTTTTCCTGGAACAAGGAATTTTACACAGTCACACTTCAGAAGGATGCCTAGCTCTACTATGGCTATCCTCTAATGGATACATGGAATGCTGTTATGTACATCAAATACGGCCAATTCTTATACTGTATAGGGAAAATGTGGCAAGGCACAAAACTCAAAAAACCAGTAGCTAAATTTAGCGCAGGCAGGGTTACATTTGTATGCAGGGAAAACTTGCAAGTGTTTTTTTAAGATAATACAGAACATGCTTTTGCATTTCTCCACTAAAGCAAATGTATGAAAAAAAAAAAATGTTCACAATGTTCAAAAACACACAACAGGCTACATCTCAGTACTCGCATCCATGGACTACATCACTCGGCAAGTGAACCAATGGCAAGAACAACAAAAACGTTGGCAGATGCGTGTGAAGGTGGTGGTGCAGAAGCCAGAGGAGCAGAACCCTGTGGGTAGTAGTAGTGTGGGCCCCAAGGTGATATGTGACGTAATGAAACGTGTATGCACAGTACAAAAACATAAAAAACCAGGCTATTTCACTTGATTTTGCTGCCTGAAAAAGTTAATTTCTAGGCATGGAAGTGATAGCTTCTGTCTTGTTGGTAGCTTGTTGGGACTATAGTAACCCTTACTGATAAGCAAATTACTGCCATAAAAGTTTTCTTGGCAGAATACAACTTCTGAGGACAGGGGAGAGATATGACAAGGTCAATAGTTCATGTACAGTATTTTCACTGTGGGACACTTAATAGACTGCTACTGATTAGAGACAGTAAAAGACTCAACCTACCTGGGATACTTAAACAGAATTAGAATGGTTTATCTCATCAGTTTATTTTCACCTCGGGTTCACTGTAAGCGCTGAGTCCTTTGTGATTTTAAAAGCTCCTGCTAATGTTATCCTATGTGTGTGCTCACTGGAGCAATGTAGTTTTGTAAAAATCCCCCATAGCTTTGCATTAGCAAGAGCTTTTAAAATCACTAGCGTTTAAAAAGATCTTGTGGTGTGCACCAGCCCTTAGTTATTTTCTACAGCCAGACATATCCCCGTGTAGAACTACAAAGTCAAAATGAACTTCCGCACACTCATGCTAATCCTCATGCAAATTCATTCACAAAAATCATGCAGCAATCAATGCCATCGCTACAGCCAAGTTAAAAGCTGGGATCTTCGTTACAAGAATAAAGTCTCTTGGGTAGTCACATACACCGTGTAGAGTAGCCCAGTGTCATATGTGTCCTAACTCTGGCCCTGTAACATGCATAGCACAAACCTGCACACGCATTCAGCGCATCAAAACCTATCTAGGGAATAGGAGCACATATCCTTACCGTCCTCCCTGGGACAGATAGTGCATCTAACTAATCCTGCAAGGGAGCTGCTCGTTCCTACATATGTACCATGCAAACACACCAGCAAGCTGTGTGTGTTAGGATCACTAATAGGGGAAAATGGAGAACACTGTGTAGAACTAAAAACTTTGAACACAGCCGTGTCACATTTTTGAGGGCTTATTCACAGGGGGACATTGCAGAGCTGTGTTATAAACTCTTATAACGCAGCTAACCACATTGCAATGATAAGCCTATGGGACGTTCATAGTGCAACATTAGTGTTGCATTGTAACGTGTAGTTATGGTAACGCACTGCATTACCTCTAAATGCACAGGTTACCAGGTACAGGACAGCATACTCTTCGTTGCCTGTATGCTTTACTGTACCTACCGTATGCGAGGGTAACGCAGCGTTAATGTGCGCTACCTCTTTTTTTGTGTTGCACTGTAATGATGCGTTGTGAATTTAACGTTGCATTACATCGCTAGGTCTTACTGTGAATGTAGCCTAAATCAAAGAATCACATTTCCTTTCTGACTGGAGATATTTCTCTAGCACACCTGCTGCTCCCGGAGCTCAGTAACATAAAGGCAGCGCAGGACAAGTGAGCGCTCTCACCCCTTATAACATACTGAAGTAGAAAATCCCAATTACCCCAAAATTACAAAGCAAGCTGTTCCACAGCAGCGAACACAGACTATAGGCAGTTAAAGTGCACCTGTGATGAAGAGAAAAGGAATTTTCTTACCTGGGGCTTTTTCCAGCCCCCTGTAGTCTGTCAGCTCCCACGTTCCCCTCGGTTATGCCACTGTCGGCCTCGGTAAAATCTGTGACTCAGCTCATTCACAGCCCTACTTTTGCACTCCTGTAGCTGGGAGAATTCTGTATATATGCAGTTCATAAGACTTGTAACTGTGTGTACACAAAACGCTCCCAGCCATAGGCGCACGATTAGATTGAGGAGGAGTGTGGCCTAGTACAGCGCATGCACAATGGCTGGAAACCCAGCTGTATCACAGATTTCCCAGCTGCACAGTGGATCGCACTGGTGGACATCAAGGGAGCTGACAGACTACATGGGGGCTGGAAGAAGCCCCAAGTAAAAAAAAAAAAAAAAATAAATCATTTTTTTGATTCAGTAAACTCAGGTTTACTTTAAGCATTTCATACCCAAAGGGCTCTTTAATCATAGCTATTAACTATTTGGCTCTTAGACACACAAACCTGGCTGTCATTTGTCCTTATGCATTAGGAAATAAAGTTTGGATTTTAACAAATGGATAAAAAAAAATGCTTCAGATAGGGAGGATGTCCCTATTTACTGATACGTGTTGAGTTACAATACTGCTGTCAAAGACCAATAAGGAAAAAAGACAACTTTACTTACGGTAACGTCTTTTCCAGTAGTCAGAAGGACAGCACCCCTGGTGAGACTTGTCTCCCTCCCAATCGTGGACAGGAACTGCAAAAGAAAAGATTTGCATAACAAATTGGCAGCCATACATAAGCCACTATCTTACCACCAGTAACTCAGTTAATACAATAGATGACACGGACCGCATAGATGCTTACTTACATAATTATTATTCCACCCAAAAGAAGGGCGGGTTGCAGGGGTGCTGTCCTTCTGACTACTGGAAAAGACGTTACCGTAAGTAAAGTTGTCTTTCCCAGAACGTCATTGGACAGCACCCCTGGTGAGACGATGTACAAGATATAGGATCTAGGGAGGGACCACTGCCTGCAGCACCTTCCTTCCAAATGATAAGTCTGCTGCAGCCGAGATGTTTAGGCGATAATGTTTCACAAAAGTGTTCTGACTTGACCAGGTAGCAGCTCTGCATATCTGTTCTATAGATGCCCCTGCCCTCTCTGCCCAGGAGGTTGATATTGCTCTTGTAGAATGAGCTCTGATTGGAGAGATTAAATGCTTTCCTTGAACCTGATACGCTGATGTGATAGCCTGTTTTATCCATCGTGCCAGCGTTGCTTTGGAAGCTTTGTTGCCTCTTTGTTTTCCAGCAAAAAGGGTGAACATTGCGTCAGTTTTCCTCCAGGAACTTGTTCTTTCCATGTAGTGTATAAGACATCTCCTTACGTCAAGGGAATGGAGTCTCCTTTCCTTTTCATTACTAGGATTCTCGCAAAAGGAGGGTAGGAAGATCTCCTGATTTCTGTGAAAAGAGGAAACTACCTTGGGTAGAAAAGCTGCATCAGGACGTAATGTTATTCTATCCTCTGAAATGGTGCAATAAGGCTCTCTAATGGATAGTGATTGTAATTCACCAATTCTCCTGGCTGAAGTAATTGCCAGCAGGAAAATGGTTTTTAAGGTAAGAAATTTTTCCGAAATTTGCGCTAATGGCTCAAACGGAGCCTCACACAAACCCTGTAAAACAATGTTTAAATCCCAAGCAGGTACTTTTGTTTTAATTGCTGGCTTAAGTCTCTTTAAAGCCTGAAAAAAACGTACAATTAGATTTTCCTCTGCTAATCGTTTTTCTAAAAACACACTAAGAGCAGATACCTGTACTTTCAGGGTGCTGATACTAAGACCTTTCTTATATCCACACTGAAGAAATTCCAATACGGATTTAAGAGATGAATTGTTAAAGGATCTTTCCCTACACCAATCGTTAAATATTCTCCAGGCTTTTTGGTATATTTCTCGAGTCACTTTTTTCCTACTCTGTATCAAAGTTTCTGATAGTTCATCTGAAAACCCTTTGGACTTCAGGATGCCCCATTCAGGTTCCAAGCTGAAAGGTGAAGCATGTGTAAGTTCGGATGCCATACTGGACCCTGAGATAGCAAGTGTGGCAGAGTAGGAAATATTATCGGATCTGTTACTGCTAGTGCCCTCAGTGACGTGAACCATGGTTTTTTTGGCCACAGTGGAGCTATTAAGATTACTCGAGCCCTGTCCTGTATAATCTTCTTTATCACTCGTGCTAGCAACGGAACTGGAGGAAATGCATACATCATTACTTCCCCCCAATTGATCGAGAAGGCATCTACTTTCCATGGTAGATCTTCTGGAAACAGGGCACAAAATTGTTGGCATTTCGTATTCACTTTCCTTGCAAACAAGTCTATTTTTGGGCAGCCCCATTGTAACGTCACCTGCTGGAATATTTCCTGATCTAATGACCATTCGTTCGCATCCAACCTCTTCCTGCTGAGGTAGTCTGCCAGTTGGTTTGAGGTTCCTTTTAAGTGTGTCGCTGTTAAGGATGAGAGATTCCTTTCTGACCAAAATAGGATCCTCGTCGTCTTTTCCCATAAGGATTGACTCCTCGTACCCCCTTGTTTGTTTAGGAAAGCCACCACACTTTGATTGTCTGTCCTTATCCTCACATGAGACTTCTTGATTTGGGGCCCGAAATGTAGTAACGCTTGCCACACTGCTTGCAGTTCTCTGTTGTTTGATGACTGTGAACTGATCGTCATATTCCAGGCTCCCTGGGCCGGTTGAGAATTGAAGTGGGCTCCCCAACCCCATAAACTGGCGTCGGTTGTAATTGTATTCTGATGAGGAAAACTCCACAGACGACCTGGAGATAGATGATCCAGCTGTTTCCACCAAAGAAGAGAAGCCTTTGTACTCTGTGGAATGACGATTTTCTTGTCCAGTGACGTCATAGACCTGTTCCAAGATTTTAGTATCCACATCTGTAAGAATCTTGCATGGAACTGCCCCCACTGGATTGCCGGAAAAGAAGAAGTTAGAAGACCTAGAAGTGCCATGGCCTTTCTTAGCGATATGCTTCTCAATTTCTCTCCTTCCATCCACACGGCGAACCTTAGGTATTGTTGGCAGGACAAATGGATTGGCAGATGAAGATATGCATCCTTTAGGTCTAGAGATGCCAAGAAGTCGTCTTTCTGTAAGAGATGAACTACAGACCGGATATTGTCCATCCTGAACTTTCTGTATTTGACCCTCAGATTTAGTTTCTTTAGATTTAGAATAAATCGATAGGTTCCCTGAGGCTTCTTTACCAGGAAGACTGGAGAGTAGAATCCTTGTTCTTTTTGGCATGCTGGAACCTGACGAATTACCCTTTTCTGAAGAAGTGACCTTATTTCTGATTGAAGGGCTATTCTTAAAGATGGGTCTTTTGGACAAGGGGTTAGGACAAAATTTTGAGGGGGAGGCTGCTCGAACTCTATTTTGTAACCTTCTAATATTATATTCAGTAACCACTGATTGCTGAACAGTTGTTGCCATTTTTCGAAATAGTTGGTGACTCTCCCCCCCACTGGAATGATGGCGTCATTGCTTGTTTGTCTTTTTGGTATTAGTAGAGGTATTGGGGGGTCTTTGTTGTCTATAAGGGGCCCATCTTCTACCCCTGGAAGATTTGTTATCCGCTTCATTTTTGGCGGGGGCCCGAAATGGCCGCTTATTTTGAAAAGGGCGCTTCCTTGGGAAATTCTTCTTATCCGCCGTACGATCTAGTGTATCGTCCAGCTTTGAACCGAACAGCAGATTACCTTCACAGGGGATACCACAAAGCTTAGATTTTGAGGAAGTATCCCCATTCCAGGTCTTAACCCATACTCCCCTTCTAGCCGAGTTGACTAGCGCCGTAGTTCGGGCTGCCAACTTTACTGTATCATCTGCCGCATCAACCATGTAATTTGAGGCATTCGTAATTTTTGGGAAGTCATTCAGAATTTCTTCCCTAGAAACTCCATTAGCAATCTTAAATTGTAGGTCTGCTAGCCAAGTTTTCAGAGAACGACTAACTGCTGTTGATGCCACAGCCGGTTTGAAAGTTAATGAAGCCGACTCCCAAGCCCTACGCAAAACATTATCCATTTTTTTGTCTATTGGATCTTTTAGGTTACCGAAGTCTTCAAACAACAGGTCTGATTTTCTTGACACCCTGGAAAAGGAAGGATCCAGCTTTGGCGGAGGACCCCAATAAGCCTGATCATCCGGGGCAAAAGGGTAGCGCTTAGATAAAGATTTGGGCCAAAAGGCCCTTTTCTCAGGATTTTCCCATTCTTTCTTAATCATAGATTTAAGAGTAGAATGGACCGGAATGAATCTAGATTGGGGGTCCGCCAAACTTTCATACATCTGGTCCAGGGGTGTCAGGGGTTTTTGCTCTGATCTAATACCCATTGTTTCATGCATGGAGGTTAGGAGATCTTTCATTAAATCTGGGGAAAAAGCAAATTTCTGTGATTTCTCAGCTTTTTCTATCTCTTCACCCTCAGATATCTCTTCAAATGCAGATATTTCCCCCTCAGAGAGTTCTGAGGCCTCTATATCACTCTCCCTACTTCTCCTAGCCTGCACAGGAATACGTGCCGGCGGAGTAGGAGAAGACCCAGTATTGATAGGTATAACAGCAGCGTCACTGCTAGGGCCAGGAACATCAGCAGGGTTGGGGGCTACAGCTTGAGAAGAAATAGCAGAATCCTTAATTTCTTTGATTGCTGAAGACATTTCCGCCCGCATCCAACCCATCAGATCTTTAAATATGACAGGGGATTCATCCTTAACCAGCTTATTTGTGCAATCCTGGCACAACTTTTTAGAGGATGAGGATGACAGGCGAGTGGAGCAAATGGCACATTTCTTCGCAGATTTGCTAGATCCACTTGATGCATGCTGACCCTTGTCAGTTTTATCATGTTTTTCAGGCTTTTCATGTTTTTCAGGCTATAAAACATAATAATAAGCCAACCATTAGCACCCTCTCTAGTACACACATATATATATATATATACACACTGCATATCTATATTCCCATTGTACTTGCCAGAGAGGTATCTTGGGCTGGCCTGGCAGACTGCACAGGAGCTGACCCAGAAGCGTCCTCCATGCTCACATAAACCACCAGAGTGAGACAGGGAAAAGGATTAAATCCAGAATCACATGAACAACAGGGCTCAGCTGACTAGCCCATTAGCATAATTTATTTGCATAATCCCCTGTCGCGGCACCTGCCGCTTAATAGATATGCATAATTACCTCGTATTTCCGCAGCCCCTGCCGCGCTATTTGCTAATTACCTCAGCGAATCAGCTGATGCTGATTCGCAATCACCTCCGCGGCCCCTGCCGCCCAGAGTCACGCTGGACGCCGCGCGTGACAACTTCCGGGTTGACCCGGAAGTACCTTGGTCTGAAAACGCGCCTGCGCTATATCTCTGCTGCCTCATACGGAGAAGCCTCCTCCACGCTGCAGGGCTCCGACTGTCCACTGTACAGCATGCCTGGAGCCCTGAAAGACGTTGCCCCCGATCATCTGTCATGGATAGCATCCTGGAGACCTCTCCTCTGCATTCCCGTCCGGGACAGGAAACTGAACTGAGTTACTGGTGGTAAGATAGTGGCTTATGTATGGCTGCCAATTTGTTATGCAAATCTTTTCTTTTGCAGTTCCTGTCCACGATTGGGAGGGAGACAAGTCTCACCAGGGGTGCTGTCCAATGACGTTCTGGGAAATTCCAGCTTTTTACTACTAGCTTCCTTAATAAAAATACTATGTATGAAGATTGTGATCTTGCATCTGTTGTGTGGCACAGTTTCAATAGGAAATTGATTAGGTTTGAAAACCCCTACATCAAGAAACTTCAGGTTTGCAGTATAAATAATAGTAGATAATTATTCCAATAGCTACATTATTGGGTCATGATTATATCAAGTCAGTTCCCTCTCGGTGTCTGCATAGCGGCTGGATATGCTAGCTGGATGCAGATTCAGATAGCCAGACTGTCTATGAACACATCAGATGATTGCAGAGAAATGTTATCTAGTGCAGTCATTTAACACCACCTATGCAGGAATCCACTGTCCTGTAAATCATTAAAAATCCTGTACCTTATTTAGAAGCGAAGAATTATCCTATTTCTACACTACGATAAGCAGCACATTCACATCTACGATGTAAACAGTCGTTTTTATTGTGCACCTCTAGAGCAATAGTGTCTGTGTTTTTGATAACTTGCTATACACAGTTTATAACATTCTCTTTCGAATAATAATAAGAGTTACAAAAAAATCATGCAGCTTTATCAAGAATTACTTTACCGACGTTCCATGGTATTCATACTGCTCATAGTCAAAGAGGATCTCCCTTCTGTAATGAGAAAACAAATATAGTCTGACATACAATACAAATGCTTATATGTTGAGCTTTAAATTTTACCAGAGACTTTGAGTGAAACTATTTTTATGTTCTATATTGGTAGAATTTGCTGTGAGTTTATCTTAGACATTACCTGCGGGCCTCCCACTCTCTCCTCTGGCGTCGCCTCTCAATTCGTCTTTCTACAGCACCCTTCATAAAAAAAGAAAAAAAAAAAAAGAAAATAAATGAGTTGTGCTTTATACAAATATTTAAAAGAAAAACTGCAAGGCTCTTATAAGAAAACGTTATTGATTTATATGGTGCCAGCAGGTTCCGTGGTGCTGTACAGCAGAATACAAGATAGAACATTACAATATAAACAATAATAAAATATAGACAGAAGTCTATGTACAGCAAACAATTAGGGCTCCTGCTTTTTAGTGTTGCTCTGATATCTAAACTGTGTTGCTCACACAGTTCATTGCTGACAAACTGTCCCTTGTGATTACTACACCCGCTTCACACAGTATACCTCATCAAACCGTCTCCTCTTTCCTGAAGGTTCTGTGCCATCGCTCTCATTCCCAGAATCCTCTCCTTCCTCATCCTCTTCATCGTCACGAAAAATGTCATCATAAGATGGTATTTCCAAGTCGTCATCTTGCTTGATTAGCAACTTTATCTAAAGACATACACCTATTAGTAATGTGATTATGAAGAGATATCAGTTTATAGTGAGCCCCAGTACTGCAGACATACCTGGGTGTCATTGTACACATTCACTACATCTATAGGCCTGTGTGTGTCACATATATAAAAGATGGTCTCCTCCTGTGGCTGCAGAGTCTCCAGAAGATCAACATTTGCACCACAATTTAGCAGTACAAAGTAACGAAACTACAAAATAAACAAAAGTACTGTTAAATTCCGCAGTGCTTTCTTTCTCATGCCACAGGACAATATAGAAAAAATAGCTATAACATCATTATAGAAGTGGTTTGCTAAACTGCACTGTTCATGAAGAATGAATACCTAAAGAGAGAATGAGCCAAAGCTCAGGTTCAGAAACAGATACTTACCAAAGGAGAGGGATGCCTCTGAATCCTGATCAAGTTTACCTTGCTGTCCTCTGGTCCCCCTTTCAGCATCGGGGCTGCGCTCCTTTTCGATCACAAGTGCGGCTATGTTGCAACTGCATGACCATGGTGGCACCTGCGCAGTAGCATGCAGCTGCTAGTGCAGGAGCAGCTCCGCCTTACTGCCCAGGCAACATTGTACTCGCATGTGACAGAAGAGGAGCGCGCCCCAATGTGATTGCCGACAAGTCCTTGGGGGGGGGGGGGGCTGTGCTTGACAACGGGGGAAAGCAAGGGAAGCCTCATTCGGGTCCAGAGATTCCCCTCTTCTTTGGGCAAGTATCTGTTTTTTTTACCAGAGCTTCAGCTCCGGTACATATAAAAAAAAAGTTTAGTCAGTACTCAAACTTGACATGTTTTTTGTGCATTTTCTGCAAAGGAAAATGCAGAATGCAGTAAAACAGAGAACCGATAACTCTTCCCAAAAAAACAAAACAAAAACACACAAACTGGGAACCGATATTGATCAATGGGTTAGTTCACCAAATCATAAGGCCCCCCCCCCAAAGAAAAAACAGAGCTGCAATTGCACACACTGATCCTGCATTTGTGTTTGTCAGGGGTAATTACACCATGTAATAGGTCATGAGGTATTAATGTGATAGTGTATTTCCATAATTTTAAGACCTGCTCAGGACCACATTTTTTATTATGTCTTGATATGCACCACAATAGAATAAAAAGAAAGTGTGTTTTTTTCATCATGATAAAGGAAAGAAATAGAAGGGCTGCATTGTTGATCTGCTACAAATTAGCTTCCTAGATATCAGGCCATTTCTCTATTTGCAAGAGCCCATTCACATGGTGGAAACGTTTATCCCTTTGCAGGGATTGCCAGTTGCCACTACGTACTGCATGGCAACAGTGGCACATGTTTGGTCGGGATCCTTGCACAGCATTCACCCAGCAGTCGGAAACATGATGCACCTGCATTATAGAAAATATACCATGCCATATACCAGGAAAATTAAGACTTAATTTAAGATCCCTATACACAATGAAATTTAGCACCTGATAAATGCAATCCCTAACAATTTTGCTATCAGAAACCTGCGTAAACTATCCCAGGTATTCCCTCTAAGCGTTATGGAACTCAGTCCCTTGTAGTAATGGCAGCTCAGCCAGGAAAACAAACACTAACATACCTGAGTGAAAAAGCCTGAATTTATCAAAAGGTATGTACACAAATGCGATAACTATCCGCCGAAAACATCGGTTTCCGCTGCCAATTGATCCTGCTTGGGCGTCGTTAAGGATACGTTTCGTCGGTGTCTTAAGCCCCCCCCCCCCCCCCCCCCCCCGATGCCCTCAACACCACCGATCACAACATTAACCACTTTACCCCCAGCGGTACGAATTTCTCCGCCCCTTTTTTCCCTCCTAAAAAACCAGGGACGGAGAAATCCGTACCTTTCGCGCTACCGCCGCTCGTGCGCGCGCACCCGCCGCCCGCTCGCCCGGAGATCAATGAACGGGAAAAGCCATTCCCGTTCGTTGATCTAGCCCCCGCAATGATCTGCTGCTTCTTTCAGAAACAGCGAGATCATTGTGCGTCTCCCAGCCTCCTACTGCTTCCTGTAAGCGTCCTTCCGGACGCTTACAGGTCGCATGTAAACAAACACTCTGTGGCCATCTTGTGGCCATATAGTAAACTACACCCTAAAAGCATTTTACATATACAAACATTACATTTACACAATAAATTAACTCATTACCTCCCACACTCCCCAATTTTTATTTTTATTTTGTAATTAAAAAAAAAAAAAATACAATAAAAAAAAAAAACATAAATAGTTACCTTAGGGACTGAACTTTTTAAATATTTATGTCAAGAGGGTATAACACTGTTACTTTATAAACTGCGGGCTTGTAATTAGGGATGGATGCAAAACTGAAAAAAATGCACCTTTATTTCCAAATAAAATATTATCGCCAAACATTGTGATAGGGACATAATTTAAATGGTTTTATAACCGGGACAAATGGGTTAATACATTTCATGGGTTTTAATTACAGTAGCATGCTTTATTTAAAAACTATAATGGCCGAAAACTGAAAAATAATAATTTTTTCCCACATGTTTTCCTATTTCCCCATTAAAACACATTTAGAATAAAATAATTCTTGGCATAATGTCCCACCTAAAGAAAGCCTAATTGGTGGCAAAAAAAACCAAGATATAGTTCATTTCATTGGGATAAGTAATAATAAAGTTATAGACGAATGAATGGAAGGAGCGCTGAAAGGTGAAAATTGCTCTGGTGGTCAGGGGGTAAAACCCCTCAGTGGTGAAGTGGTTAATTTCACAGCCTCCCTTCCATCAATGGAAGATGCTCAATCGTTCACTGAGAAAAAAAAAACAAAAAAACTGAGAACCGATATTTATCAATGGGGCTACTTCACACTAATGCAAAATGCAAACTGCACTTAAAGGATACCTACCTTGGTTGGGTGGAAGCCTCGATCCTAAAAAAGGCTTCAATTTGTCCTCCTCAGCAGACCGGATCCAGAGCTGGGACCCCCAGAAACCCAGCTATTGTCGGCGTGCGCCTCCGCAGTATCTGCTTTCCACTCGGACTCGGGCAGAAATAGCTGCACCCGATCAGGTCTGCTCTACTCTGCAAGTGCAGAGGCCACGCACCAGGCGTAGCAGAGCGGACCTGATCAGGCTCGACTGTTTCTGCCAGAGGCCACGTGGAAAGCCGCCACCGTGTCTGGGCACAGCGGCGACTGCCGGTGTCATTGTGTATTGTTTTCCATGGGTCCTAGCGGTGGAAGGGGTCTGTGAGGGATGACAAGGGAAGCCTCTTTAGAATCCAGAGCAGAGTACAACCCAAGGGAGGTTTTAATCCTTACAGGTTTACTTTTAAATTCCATATTAAAAGCATTCTCCATTGTAAAATGATGATTTGGCATGTTGGAAGCAAAGGAGCAAAAAATCCTTCCTATGGTTTTCTTTACCTGATCTTTGTGTTCAAGGAAGATGATTTCAAGCTCTTGCCAGCCGGATACAGGAACAAGTGTGTACTGGACGTGGTCACACTGAAATAAGGCCTAGCACAGAAACACATTATACTGATTAATACAAACAATTCATCACACTTGTCAAAATGTTTAAACATGCAGATTTTTTTTTGCAGATGCAGTTTTCTGGTACCCCTGCACAAGAAAGCAACTCACAGCTGTTTCTCAAACAACTTGAGGCCTCTTGCACACTGCAAGCGATTCAGATTCAGATTCCGCTTTTTAATCGTTTTTTACTTCCGATTCCGATTTGCAGTTTGCTCCTTGCACACTGCAAATCGGAATCTGAATCGGAGGTAAAAACTGATTAAAAAGCGGAATCTGAATCGGAATCACTTGCAGTGTGCAAGAGGCCTGAAAATTACAAAGTGTTTGCCATCCATTGCTGTTTAACCTGCAAATAAGTTTTATTCCACAGATTTTTACAGATATCACTATAAATGAAGATAGCATGAACCCCTTAACCTCAAATTTTATTGTACATCCTGCTACTGCAAAAAAGGTGATTTCTAAAGCTTCTTAAACTTGGTAATATTTGCAACTGTTGACCAGAAACATCATACATGATTTTTTTTTTTTTGGGGGGGGGGGGGGGGGGGGGTGGCACACTGTTGCCCAGAACAATCAAACAAACATACAAACATTGCGTGCGAAATCCTGTGAGGTTCAAGTATGTCAGGTGATTATTTGACTGGGCTGTGTGGAGTCGGAGTCGAAGCAATTTTTGTTGGGTGCCTAGAGTCAGAGGCGGGGAAAAAAATGCACCAACTCCTAATGAATTTAAACTGTAAGTAAAATATAAAATATGATAAAACATTCTATTTCTCAGATAATAGTCATCATAAATAATATTTATATACAGTAATCGCTGTGCTTAGCCCACAAAAATGAAATAAACCAATCAAAAATTAGTTACTTGTGCTGCTTCAATAAAGCAGTCCCCGTATTTTTAAAGGCATATATACATATCTGATTGTGACTAGATAGATAGATAGAGTGTACACAGGAATCTTTTATATATACTAAACAACATGTATGCTGTAAGAATAAAGCCTGTTGTGCAGCTGTGTCATAATTCTGCACTGCTGCTGGTTTATGCAAATTTATGCACTCCCTTTGCTCATGAAATCAAATAATTTGATATGTTTAAATTTGGTTTGAAGACTACGAATTAAAGGGTACCTGAGACAAATGAAAAAAGTTCAATACATACCTGGCTCTTCCTCCAGCCCCCTTCAGGCCAATCCGTCCTTTGCTGTCCTCCTCCGCCATGTGAATCTTCTGCTAGGAGTCCTGATAATTCAGCCAGTGAGTCAGACCACGTGCCACTTGTGTAGTACGATCCCGGCGGCGGAGGGTGTGCATGTGCACTACGCCCGACTGGCTCAAGTACCTGGACCCATAGCAGAAGATCCAGGTGCCGTAGGAAGACAGTGAAAGACTGATTAGCCTGAAGGTGGCTGGAGGAAGCCCCAGGTATGTATAAAACTTAAATTTCATCAATCTTAGGTTTACTTTAAATTACACAGTAGTACTATACTCTACATATGCACTCCACACAGAGCTGCAGGTAATCCACTGAGAATGTTGTGCACATTGAACACAGAGGTGTTGTTTATCACCCATAAACCTGGTTTAGGATTGTTCCTGAAAAATGTGAAATAGAGGAAGAAACGCCTTATTCCCCTGCAGAGTACCTGCACATCACTCTTACATGTACCCAAAGTTACATTGCCTAGGGCCTGATAAATGCTCTTTGTTCCCGTCTGTACCTTCTACAAGTACTCTTACCAAGGACTAGATTTAGTCTAGAGGCAGAAGATCCGCCAGATATCCAGGTAACTGGTATTGTTTAAAAGGGAATAAATATGGCAGCCTCCATATACCTCGCACTACAGTTGTCTTCCTAAGCCTAAGCGTTGGCAGTTAAGAGATGCATTTTATGTTACATACTTTCAATCAACAAGATTGTAATATGCAAATTAGAGGAGTCGGAGTTGGTGGATTTTTGTACCGACTCCACAGCTCTGGTTTCCGTTGTGGTTTGTTTTAGGCATCTGGCAGAGAGTGAACAACCTTGTTATATTTCTACTAGTAGACCTAAGCCCGTTTAAAAAAAACGGGCTCTAGGTCTGTGTTCCTGAAGGCAAACCACCCACCGCGCGCGCTCACCCGCCGCACATCCGGCCGCCTGCTGACACGTCGCCCGCTCCACTCCCTGGCCCCGTCCCCGGGTCCGTGCTGCGCACATGCAAACTGCCTTGCAGCATGGACAACGCTACACAGAGACAGGTGTCCGCAGCACGGACACGTTTCTCTTATTATAGAGGATCTTCTCCATTTTCCCACTTTTTTCTCCTGCTGATGATTTGCAGACAGGAAGTTTGAATAGTCTATAAGAGACAATTCTGATTTATGGACAGTAGTATGTTTCACTAGTCATGTCTTTTTCATTATTGTAACTTTGAACATACGATTGCTGTATTTGATGCAGTCATGTTTGTACTTTAGCTACAAGATTCAAGCACTTTGTCAGTGTGTAACAAATTTAACAAAATTACTTTTCATGACAGCATCATGGTGCATGCAAGGAACATAGTGGTAGTAACAAAGGTAGAAAGAGAAGAAGATTTATACAAGTATGCCAAATATTTCAAAATGTTGCACACAGTGTTAAAATGGACCTAAACTCTTGCTAAGGACAGAAGGAAAACAGAGATGCACCCTGTACTTAGAGACTTCGGAGAGAAGGCAGTCGCAGAAAAGTGAGGACAGAGACATTGGTGGTGTAGAGAGCAAGCACACCTACTTACATCCAGTGAAAATGACATAAGTAAAACCAGTCTTACCTGAAGTATTTTACAGGCACACAGGGAATCCACATCTGGTGCAACAAGTAGGAGCACACGCTGCAAATAAGGGTAAAAAAAACTTCAATTCAATGGGATCAACTTTCCAGCTATTAATAATTAGAATATAAAAACTTGAAAAGTTTTATAAAATCAGGCAAGAGACAGAACATTTATATTTTACTTTTCTCCTCACTGACTCAAAGTGCTTTGGGCTGCACTCCACAGCCAACCAGGAGTATTAGGTAACCTTGCACCGCACTTTTGGAGTATTTAAATTAATTTACATTAACTGAACATTATGTCTATTTGGAGGTGGTAAGTCTACCACTACCTCAATTTTTAACCGCCAATTTTATCCTTTTGACGCTTCTGTTCTGCTGTACAATAATCGTATCCACCCTTGGTGGAGGGGTGCTACCCCTATCTTCCGATCTACAGAGAGCAACTTCTTAGTCCTGAGTAGGGTCAGGCCTAATCTCTCCACCTGCATTTACATTGGTTGCCTATGGGATAACCCTTGTTTGTGAGTGTATGTCTAATTTATCATATCCTAACTTTGCCAGTACATACTACACTATATTGGGCTCCCAGTGTCCTCTTATGCCAATGCAATGCACTGCACTGCGGTAGTGTGAAAGTGGCCTAAGACTCCGTGCTACCGACAACCAAATTCCCTGCCCTTTCTGGCCCTCAGCCCAACATTGAGAGCATCTCCACATTCCCAGAAATAAAATCAGTATTACACAGACATATCTCTTACTACTATGGCCACAGCCCTGAGCATTTTGCATTTTACAGCATGCTGATTGCTAAGCATTGCACAGTATGCAGCAACTGATGCATGCACTGCACATGAAAAATGGTTGGCACACATCAGAAAATGCATGAACAAATGCATGTAGCTCTAATGGCCTTATACAACGCAGGTGGCCGTGTATTTTACAGAAACAGCACCAGCAAGGCTGACACCTTCCAATTATACCGCATGGGACGGTGCAGCGTTGCAGACATACATACAGCAGTGTGTTGTCAGAATGCACTGCTACACATTGTGTGCTCATCATATAGTGCTGTACACCTATATTCTCTTATGCACTACCATAATCCATTAACCTTCTAATTACTGATTATGTGTCTCACTAGACCTGGGAAGTGGAGATGATCAGAGAGATGCTATTTTTATGCAGCTGGAAATTGGACTAACCAATCGCAGTTGCCGATGGATTGATCGAGTTCCAAGTGGCAAACTGCAACAAAACTTAATTCAAGGTGGAAAAATGAGGATGTCTTTACTGAGAACCCTTCACACTAATTTCTAGGCCTGGTGACCTGAGTGAATAACTCTGGACTACTTGCACTAGTATTGTGAAAGTGCATCTACCCAGCCATCTTTGCTACCCATTTTTCCTACGAAGGCTTTCAGCAGCAGACCACAGGCAACCGCTATAAAGTGAACTTGAAATGGGGGGGCTTGGGGAAGAGAAGGAGTTGGATATTTGCAGAGGGAAGGCTCTGGATCCCATGGATAACCTTCCCAGTCTTTACTTCCCCCCATTGTTCCACCATTGTCAGCCTCTGAAGTTAACTAACCTGCAGGTCTAATACCTCTTCAGCACTCCTCATGAAGGCTTCAGAAGTTACACTCGCTCCAAGCACAGGAGTACCGAAGGGGGCAGCGGTGAAACAACGGGTTGAAGAGAAAACCGGGAAGGCTCTAAGGGATCCAGAGCTTTCTATTTATTTACATAAATAAATAACCTGAAGAGCGTCTATGCAGTGTTCACATATTATACAGAAACACATTGCATACAGTGGGCAGTCTGTTACCATGCAAAAATGTAAACACCCCCTTACAGCTGTGCCAGCAGAGAGTTTACTCACATTATTCTTGTGCTACACAACATGCGTAGTATATGAACTCGCTGATGCAAAAGTACTATTAGCCACAGAATTAAACACATGACCAAAGAACAAGAAAGAAGTTTTGAATCAGGATGATACCTCTTATTGGCCAACTTAAAAGAAAAAGCTCTCAACTAAAAAGCCGTTTTCAGTCTCAATTCTTGTACTGAATCTGAAGAAGGTTTATTAGCCGAGCACTGATGGAGGTCGCTCTAAGTTTTGCCGTTATGGAGAATTGCTGGCATCTCTAAGAAGCCAAGCTACGGATGCATTGAGGGCCCACTGTGTAATACACAGAGAATCTACTCAACCTAGGGATGGACACGACTAAAAACTACATACGACATTAAAACCTGTCCACAGAAGGCACTTGTTCTTACATAGTTATTTGGGTTGAAAAAAGTGCCGGCTGCTTACCTGGTAGCAGTGTTCCGGCGAGTCCTCCAGGACGGCCCCTCCTGAGATTGTGTAAGTCCCCCCTCCCAAATCGGAAACACCTTAAGAGAATTAAAATAATTAATTGATGCAGTATAAATCCCACCTCCTCACAATCTCCCACAGTTTATGCAAAGAGAAGAATAACGAACCACACTCCCCTTATAAATAAAAGTTAAAAGTCAGGGTTGGGAACTAGGCGGCCGTCCTGGAGGACTCGCCGGAACACTGCTACCAGGTAAGCAGCCGGCACTTCCTCCCTTCGTCCTCCAGGACGGCCTCTCCTGAGATTTAGTGAGAAATTTACCCTAGGGTGGGATGACTGCTTGCAGAACTTTACGACCAAAAGATTGGTCTTGAATGGAGAGGAGTTTAACTCCTTAATGCTTAACGAATGTCGAATGCCTGGACCATGTCGCAGCCCGACAATCTGTTCCAAAGAGACTCCTGACCTTTCTGCCCATGACGTCGATAAAGATCTGGTCGAGTGTGCTGTAATATGAGCAGGTGCTATTACCTGAGCTTCTGAGTAAGCAAGAGTAATAACCTCCTTAATCCATCTAGACACCGTAGCTCTAGAAACCTGAACTCCTGTTCTAGAACCTCCGAAAGCTATCAGAAGGTTAGCTGAATTTCTCCAGTCCTTGGTTCTTCCCAATGGGACATGAAGTCTAAGATGCAATATAAGTACCACCTCATTCTACCTATCCTGGGTGCATTGAATATTACCTTGAATCAGTAGGAGATTTAGCAATGGATTTAGGTGGGTATATCCATTTGTTGTGGAGGCTACGTGGAAAACTAATTACCGGTAACCATACTTTTTGGCTTCTGCTTGCCTCCACCATAGGTGACCAATGAGAGTTAGAATAGAACCTCTTCTCAGGATAGGACCACTCCAAGGATTGATTTCTTGGTAGATCCAAAACGATAGAGCTTTATGAATGTGACATAAGAGGCCCATGCGGTAGCTTCACCCTCATATCCAGTGAGCTTAATTTACCTCTTTTTTAATTGAGAAATTAGCACATAAGGAAAAGATAAAGATTCTCTGATCCTTGTGGAAATCAGACCTAAGTTTCGTAGAAATAAGAGCGGTAACCTGAAATCAATTCTATTCTTCAGGACAGACATGGATGGTGGTTAAATGTATAGGGCCTGTATTTCTCCAATACACCTGGCCACCGCTGTCACCACCAACAAACATCTAAGGACTAAGTCTGTATAGTGATAGCCTTACTAATTCAGACGAATGGCAGCCTCACTTTAGGATGAGCAGACTGTTGGAATGTAAGTATACTTGAATTCTAGTCTCAGGTACTGAAGTCTAGTAAAGACTTGAGATACAGGGTCTCTTTAAGCAGAGTTTCTCGGAGAGAAATGATACAGTCATGTACCAGGAACATGTCCCTCTTGGAAGGCCACATAATGGGTTATCAGGTCTAACTGCCCCCGACAGTTAGACGACGGACACCGTAAACAAAGCCGATATTTACAAAACATTGCATTCTTTGTAACTAGGTTATAAAGCAATGGCTTAATTAATGGAGGTGGGTCACATGCCCATGCCAACACAAGAATGCTTAATAAAGCCCTTTGAAAGGTGAAGAAGGCTGTCTCCGCTCTATCCCCTGTATGCTGATGAGTTTCTGGTGCCGGAGCAAAAGGTGTGTGGTGCTGTTGCCAATGGCAACCAGCATATAAATTCTTACACAGACCATGCCTTCAGATATCGAGAGGCCACTATAAAATGGCATGACCATGCTTCACAAAGATCATCCAAGATCTGCAAGAACAATGGCACCTTTACCAAAGGTAGGGCTACAGCAGATGCCAAACCTGTTTTGGTCAGTCTGACGCAAAAAGAATACCTGTGGTCTGATCCTACATCCCTTTTCGAAGTACCCTTCAAGGGGGAAAAAACAAACGTATGCTCCCCCCTGTGCCGCAACAAAAGTGTTCACACTCTCTGGAGAAAAAACGAACAACATTGTTCCAAGCAGAAACCAGGTAGCTGCAAATTGTCAAACATATTTGTTCGGACGCCAGTTCTGAGATGGTTGTTTGCAACTCAACCTACATGCTAGAATAATATCCCTTCCTTTGAGATAAGCTGATCTCAAGGAAGCACCTTGTTCACTGCCCAGCAGAATGTCTGAGCATAGGAAGTTTAAGATTATGGGTGGACTATAAGTCCCACTTGTTAGTTTAAATTGAGTCACAAGTGTAATTCCCAGTGTGAAGATTCACGAATCTGTTTTCCAACCGATTCTCTCATTTCTGGAGAGTACTCCAGACTGCCAGTAGATTAAAGAGAATATTTTCTCCAGTGAAGCATACCTGTCATGCATTTAATTGAGATTCCGATGCCCTGTACAACTCCATAGTCTTGCATCTGTCGTAATAACGAATGGATTTTATAATCCATTCGATTGCAGATTTGGTTGAGAAGTCCATTTTTAGGGAGAGTCACTGGATCTGACATCCAGATCGATTTCTCTATCCAACCACTGACATAGAATTGCTGTTTGAAATATTTTGTAGACAGCTTGTGCATAAGCAACAACTGGAATACAGGCAAAATGAAAGACATAGCTTGTCTGTGACCACCTTTGCTCTGAAAAACTATCAAGAGTGTTTTTGATCCAATCCTTTCTGCAGATCCATCCTAAATACTCTACAGTTGTAAAACAACCTGCATATTATCTTAGGTCTTCCTTCATTTTCACAGCTAGGTAAAGCTAGAAAATATCTTCTGTATACTCAGATTGCTGCTATTAAAATCATGTTCTTTCATAAAGATCCTGGGAACACTTGTAACCCATCAAGGAAGTACTCAGGACTGCAAATGAAAAAGACTTGGGATTGAATCCTGAATTGCTGTCTCAGCATTTATGTTGCGCTTCTGTCCCGACGGACGGAAGGCGTCTGAGCTGCAGCCATTAAGGTACGCTCAGTAGGCAGTAGCAGTTCCAAAGAGCCTCGCCCAAGGACTCCTTACCGAACAGGTGTAGGCTTTCTGAACAGGGAGAGCTAAGGTACTAATCCTAGTCCCCAGTGTCAGAGGTAGAGCCCTTAACCACCACACTAGCCACTGTCCCTTTAATTTTTTTTTTTTTTTTAAACAAATTTGCCATCAGAATAACTTATGCATCAACCTTGCATCTATTTATATGCAAAAAAACAGTGTTGCAATTCAAATGTCTATGTGCAGAATCCCTGCACATAAGTAAAAACACATCTGCTAATAGCTTGACTCCTGTGCATATTCCCTGCACAAAATTATCTTCTGAAAGCACACCTGCTACCAGCATCATTATCTGAAAAGAGCACTTGCTATTGCAAACAGAATGTCTGTGTATAATTATTACACACCATTGTTATCTGAAAATTAGCTTTGCAAACTGAAGGTTTCTGTGCATATTTTTTGCATGTAATTCTGCATTGCATTCAGAACATGTGCCAATCCCTGAACATAACTCCTATCTGAAATGCACCATTGCATTCAGAATATCCATGTGCTAAACCCTGCACATAATTCTTATCTGATAAGTAGCATTGCATTCAGGATCTGTAAAGCACACCTGCTGGCAGATAAACTAAGCATGCCAGTGTTCTCCCCAGAATTTTTTTCCAGCCGGGTGGTATGAAAAAGTAGCCGGGTGGCATGAAAAAGTAGCCGGGTGGCATGAAAAAGTAGCCGGGTGGGGCGAGATGAGAGAATGCAGGGCCAGTGCTTCTGTGAGCAACTCTGCTTACAGCATAGGAGGAGGTGAGCCGATGACAGCTGGGTGGTCATCAAAACTAGCCGGGTGGAGCACCCAGCTAAAAGAGCCTGGGGAGAACACTGCATGCATATAATTGTCTGAAAATGTATGCACACAAATCATTAACAGAAAACCCAAACTTGTTATAACATTTGTGCACAAATCATTACATGAAAGTATAACTGCTTTCAGAATATTATGGCCAACCAAAATATGTATGCATGTATTTGCATAATCCGCACCACAGCCATTCATTGTAATCAGCCATGCTTCAATCAAAATGCACAATCCCTGATTGTGGAAAAATCTACTTTTAGGGCTGGTGCACACCAAAACCCGCTAGCAGATCCACAAAATGCTAGCAGATTTTTAAACGCTTTTTTTTATTTTTATGAGGCGTTTTGCTAGCGTTTTGCGGATTGCTGCTGCTGCGGTTTTCAGTATAGTAGATTTCATATATTGTTACAGTAAAGCTGTTACTGAACAGCTTCTGTAACAAAAACGCCTGCAAAACCGCTCTGAACAGGCGTTTTTCAGAGCGGTTTGCGTTTTTCCTATACTTAACATTGAGGCAGAAACGCATCCGAAATCCAAAAAATGCCTCACCCAGGCATTTTTCGTTTCTGCAAAACGCCTGCCGCTCTGGTGTGCACCACCCCATTGAGATACATTGACCAAGCAGATCCGCAGCCGCAAGCGGATCTGAAAACGCCCAAAAAGCCGCTCGGTGCGCACCAGCCCTGAGACCCAGATTTAAATGATTCCAACAATCAAGCAATTGATTATGTATATGGCTGCTCCCCTGTGGTATGAACGCTTGAATTTGAGGGAATTGCCAGCACAAAAAGGTGTAGCCTGCATAGGGCAAGAGGGTAAAGCTGCCCTGAAAGCTGAGAAAGTTGTAGCCATTTCCTGTTTCATGGGTTTCATCAGGTCAAATAAAGCTACTGTGGTACTTTCAGGTCTAGAAGCATAAGACTTAGACTTGATATAACAGACCAAACAAAGTCTTAGAGGTTCCTTCAGGCAACTTGCAACCACATTTAGTACATCAGCTAGACTTTGAAGTGCTTTTGAGTTTCTGTAGTACAAAACAACTCAAACACCAAGAGTCTTACTAACATGTACCCATTAACAATATGACAGGAGTCTGCAATAAACACTGCAATGTGTTTGCTTACCGGTGGATGTGACCTGACTGCTCAGTCTCACCAGTTGCAGCACTCTCCTGAGCTTCTGTGGTGGGCCCACTTGACTGCACCATGACCCCCTCAGAGCTGTAGCGTCTGCATGTATAGCGTGGCCATGGCGGTTTACAAAACTCGCACTTTCAGCCGTCTAACACGATCAGTACGCATGACGTTTTATGCATGACGCAGTACGCACCACGCGCTCACGCGTATCCAATGATGCATACATGCGACCTATCATGCAAACTTGCGTCATATTCGGGCATGCAGAAAATCCGGCATCTCTGCTTACCGCCGCCATGCCCGCAGAAAGTATAATGAAGAGAGGGAACCTCTCCAGTCCCCTTCATTCAAAATAGGAAAAAAAACAGGTAACCTCCTGCTTAGCTTCCTATTCTAGGCCGCACACCAGTAACAAGCCTAAATTATACTTTACAAAAAAATATAAAAACAAAGAAAAAACAATAAAAATTGTGCAGCAGGTGCCAACAGGCTCCCCTACTGAAAGGAACAACCTTCCCTGGTGCTTCCGTGGTGAGGTCTGGGAAACAAACAAAAAACTGTGGGAGATTGTGAGGAGGTGGGATTTATACTGCATCAATTAATTATTTTAATTCTCTTAAGGTGTTTCCGATTTGGGAGGGGGGACTTACACAATCTCAGGAGGGGCCGTCCTGGAGGACGAAGGGAGGAAGACATGCGTCCATCGAGTTCAACCACAGAACAAAATACAACACCAGCCTGCCCCCTCACATATCCCTGTTGATCCAGAGGAAGGCGAAAAACCCTTACAAGGCATGGCCCAATTAGCCCCAAAAGGGAAAATTCTGTCCTGTCAGTCGGGCCGGTCCATCCTGCCACACTCCAGATGGCAATCAGATAAAATCCCTGGATCAACATCATTAGGCATTACCTAGTAATTGTAGCCATGGATGTCTTTCAACGCAAGGAAAGCATCTAAGCCCCCTTTAAATGCAGGTATAGAGTTTGCCATAACTACTTCCTGTGGCAATGCATTCCACATCTTAATCACTCTTACTGTAAAGAACCCTTTCCTAAATAAATGGCTGAAGCGTTTTTCCTCCATGCGCAGATCATGTCCTCTAGTCCTTTGAGAAGGCCTAGGTACAAAAAGCGCATCCGCCAAGCTATTATATTGCCCTCTGATGTATTTATACATGTTAATTAGATCCCCTCTAAGGCGTCTTTTCTCTAGACTAAATAAACCCAGTTTATCTAACCCTTCTTGGTAAGTGAGACCTTTCATCCCACTTATCAATTTTGTTGCTCGTTTCTGCACCTGCTCTAAAACTGCAATATCTTTCCTGTAATGTGGTGCCCAGAACTGAATTCCATATTCCAGATGTGGCCTTACTAGAGAGTTAAACAGGGGCAGTATTATGCTAGCATCTTGAGTTTTTATTTTCCTTTAATGCATTCCAGAATTGTGTTAGCTTTAGCTGCAGCGGCTTGGCATTGAGAGCGATTATTTAACTTGTTGTCAATGAGTACTCCTAAGTCCTTCTCCAAGTTTGATGTCCCAACTGTATCCCATTTATTTTGTATGGTGCTAGACCATTGGTACGACCAAAATGCATGACTTTACAGTTTTCAACAATGAATTTCATCTGCCATTTATGTGCCCATATAGCCATCCTATCCAGATCCTGTTGCAATTTGTCCCTATCTTCCTGAGAGTTGATGATTCTGCACAATTTTGTATCATCTGCAAAAATAGCAACATTGCTCACTACTGCCTCTACTAGGTCATTAATAAATAAATTGAAGAGCACTGGACCCAGTACAGACCCCCGTGGGACCCCACTGCTAACAGTCTCCCATTTTGAGTTTGATCCATTGATCACAACTCTTTGTTTTCTGTCCATTAGCCAGTTCCCCCTATCCATGCACACAGACTCTTCCCCAGTCCTTGCATCCTCAACTTTTGCACCAGACTTCTGTGGGGAACAGTGTCGAAGGCCTTTGCAAAGTCCAAGTATATCACATCTACAGCATTCCCAATATCCACATTAGCGTTCACTACCTTATAAAAGCTGAGCATGTTAGTCAAACAGGACCTGTCTTTGTTGCAAGGTGCTCCACTGGGCTGATTTTGAGACCACTTGGCTTTCACAACTGTCTGTAGCTGGGTTTTAAGACACTTATTACTATGACATCCGGAACATATATCAAATATCCCCAAAAAAAAAAAAGGGGAAAAAAAAAAAAGGGGGGGCTTGTTCTTCAGTGATAAATATTTCACTGTGATAATTAAAAGCAGACCAAATTTTTAACCCAAACAAAACATTACATGTGTAAGAATTACCAAATAACATTGTTACACCTAGCATAAAGCCCCTCTTTCTTGTCAAGAATAAAACAGTTTCCATGGTCACTGAGAACAAAAAGCAAGAGAAGATGTTCCCAGCACAGGGGAAGACACAGAAGTAGAAGCTGTCAGAGGCTCTAACATTTGTCTAAACCAGGCATGGGCAAACTTGGCCCTCCAGCTGTTAAGGAACTACAAATCTCACAATGCATTTGCCTTTATGAGTCATGACTGTGGCTGTCAGACTCCTGCAATGCATTGTGGGACTTGTAGTTCCTCAACAGCTGGAGGGCCAAGTTTGCCCATGCCTGGTCTAAACTATCCAAAGAAAAAAAAAATCTGGCTGGAGTTGATGCACTAACACAGAACATGCGTGCCCTCTGCTGCTGTGTATACAGTACTAAATTAAGCCATGTTAAGTTTTTCACTCTATGTTGGAGTTGAAAAGCATAGGCTGCGGATGAATCTTCTGCTTGTTTTTATTTATGTTATCAACATACGGTACTTCTTGTTTTTTTTGCTGCTATGAACATAGTGAGCAGCACTTCTTCCAGTTAAAGGAGAGGGATATGGAGGATGCCATATTTATTTCCTTTTACACAATGGCAAAGCCAGGTGCATGTGGTCCGTTATTAGTCATGGAGAGAATACGCAGATTAGGGCTGCACGATTTCTCGGTTTTAAACTGAAACCGCGGTTCCTGTGAAAACGATCTGGGGATCGTCTGTATCCGGCGGTTTTCGGTTTTTAGTGCCCGCGCTTGGCCGCATGGCCATGGTCCGCCTACTACTGCGCCGAGCCACAGAAGCAGTGCATATTTCAGATGTTAATGAGCCGGGCAGCGCACGCGCGGGGGTACACAGCTTCTCCAATCGCTGGATAGCAATGGAACGACAGAGGCGGTAGGCGGAGCTGTACGCTCTAGTACAGCTCCACCTACCGCTGCAGTCATACCATCGCTATCCAGCAATTGGTGAAGCTGTGTGTGCGCGCCTCACCCCCCCCCCCTCATTAGCATCATAAATGTGCACTGCTTCTGTCCCCCCCCCCCCCCCTCCGAGTCCCATACGGCATACCTACCTACCTGTTCTGGGCACTTTACTAGCTATACTTACTGGGGGCACTACCTATTCATACTGGGCACTATTCTAGCCATACTGGCCACTTTACTAGCTATAATGGGGCACTACCTACCCATACTGGGCGCTATACTGGGCACTTTACTAGCTATACTGGGCACTGCTATACTGGGGTAACTATACTAGCCACACTGGGGCAACTAAACTCCCTATACTGGGGCAGCTATGCTAGCTATGCCGCCCCACCCTAAATCCCGCTGCGCACGACACTGTACACTAGGACGCCAACCACCCCCACCCCCCAGAGAAAAATTTGGTTAGAAAGTGGTCCCTGGGCTGGAAAAGGTTGAGGACCCCTGCCGTACACCACAGTCCACACAATAATGTTCAAGCTCAGGGGTACATTGTGAAAAAAAATCGAAATCACAATTGACAGAAAAATCGCAATTTCAATTTTTACCAAAAATCGTGCAGCCCTAACGCAGATATAACAAAAGTTGTTTAGGCGATACCTTTAATGACCAACTGTACAAGATTTCTTTGCAAGCTTTCGAAAGGAAGTATCTTCTTCAGGCATGTTTCAGAACTGGATAAGAACCATACCATCAGACTGAACCGACAGAGGGGATCAGGGCCTTGTTGGTCTCGGCATTCAGTGTGCAGGGGCAAACCCAGGATTTTCAAGTTCGGGATTCCTGAAAGGTCTCCCTCAGCCACGCACAATACAGTATAATAATTCCTTTTCAACCGACAACAGGATGGATCAGGAGCAGTTTGGATACAGATAATAATGAGGACAGCTGACATTGGTAATGAAGGGGAAAGTGAAGCATTCACCCAGCAGGACACAGGGCTGTGCTCATATCTGACTCTTAACCTTCTTGGCGGTAACCCCGAACGTAGTTCGGGGTAAGCCGCCGGAGGGTGCCGCTCAGGCCCTGCTGGGCCGATTTGTTTAATTTTTTTTTTTGCTGGACGCAGCTAGCACTTCGCCCGATCGCCGCTATGCGGTGCGGCGCGCGCCCCCCCCCCCAGACCCCGTGCGCTGCCTGGCCAATCAGTGCCAGGCAGCGCCGAGGGGTGGCCCGGGACTCCCAATGACGACCCGACGTCAGTGACGTCATCCCGCCCGTCGCCATGGCGACGGGGGAAGCCCTCCAGGAAATCCCGTTCTTTGAACGGGATTTCCTGATCGGAGATCGCCGAAGGCGATCGAAGAGGGCGGGGGGATGCCGCTGAGCAGCGGCTATCATGTAGCGAGCCCTGGGCTCGCTACATGATATAGAAAAATTTTTTTTTTAAAAAAACTGCCGCGCTGCCTCCTGGCGTATTTTTTAATACCGCCAGGAGGGTTAAGTTCCTTAGAGCTGCTCCATGCTCTGTACACACAGTGCAGCCCCATGCTCTCTGTACACATGCTGCTGCTACATCCAAACTCAACTGTAGCAGGGAAAGAAAAGGGGCAGTGCTGTGAGCTGCAGGATGCCTGCAGATATTCTGGTGTCTCAACTTGCACCGGCCCTGGTCTGAGGGGGGATTTTGGGCTGCTGTAACCCCCCCCCCCCCTGCATTTGTCTATGGTGTGGGTGCTCCCAGCAGGTTATGGGCTTCTTTACAGCCTAGCGGCCACCAGGTCATGACCCCTGGGGTTGCCCCTCCAGTGATAAAAACAGGAGGGTGAACTCCACAAATTGTGAAGGAGGGGCCAGTAAATTTAGCAGGAATAATTGATAGGAAGGGCTGGTAAGCCTGACTGGCAGGGCATACTAGAAGGTTGTGGATAGAACTGGCAGGATGGACCGGCCCGACTGTCCTGACGGACAGACTGGCAGTGAGTAACAGGATGGGGTGGCTCCTCCCATAAGCTGTCACAGCCAGCTACTGGAATGTTTTAAATACTGGAAAGCATGCTCTAATCTTTGTGAATTGACAGTAATTGAGGTACTTACCACACAAGTCAGTAATTTACCTTACTAGTCGATAAGTTTACTTTTCAATGCAGTAACAGGCTTAGTGAACTGACGTTTGACCACTTGTTTGGTAAAAAACTGTGGTTTACTGCATTATAAAATGAGGGAATGCGTAATGAATTTAGGCCATTCATGTTTTGTAGTGCAATCTCACATTGCGTAAAATTGTCTGCACTTCCACCAAGTATGACCCCTGCCTCAGATACTCACCTAAAAAGAGGGAATGCTCTGGATACCATAGAGCATTTCACCATTTAAAATTCACACCTTAGGGACACCTTAGAAAGCTTTGTAAGCACTCACGTCCCTGAGTGCTTCTGTAAAGCACATATGCGAGCATGGACTTGTGCATGCACAGTATAGATCAGTCTTCAAAAGCATTCAGGGACATGAGTACTTCCAAAGGTTACCCAAGGAGGACCAAAGACATATTTGACCAGCTTGTCAAATAACTTCACCGGGGAGGAAGACAGATGGTGGCACGTGTAAACAGAGAGACGACCGGGAAAGTTCTATGGGATCCAGAGCCTTGCTTCTACTTAGGTGAGTAAGTTTTGTTTTTTCTTTTAGGGTGCTTCAGGTTCACTTTTACTTTAACTCAGAATTTAACTTAATCCCAATCAGAAGCCTATATAGCCCCTTTCCCCCAACTCTTTACCTTTTGTATAATAGATCGAAGACATTCGTGTGGCTGATATTGTGGCGTAACCCCTCCCGTAGTGTGATGTTAGGGCCATGAAAGTTTCCGGTCTGTGAACCTAGTTGCATTGTGGTAAATATTGACTGTTTCCAACTGCCAAGCAAACAGTATCTCCCTCTGTGCATAGAACTCTCAGTAAACCAATATTTAGCAGAGATCAACTGACAGGAGTCACACTTGCCAATAATCACAGGTTTTTCACAATGCAAAAATGAGAATAATGCTTCCCTATGGACAATCACAGAGAAGTGGAGGTAATGAGTGGTTTTCTGCAGCATGGGAAAAAAAATAAATAAAATACCAGCACTGCTGCTTCCCCTCGCCGAACAACACGTGATTCCCTATTGCCGACAGTCAGCTGGTCATAGCTAGTTGTCGGCCAAGACTGCGAATTTGTCCACAAAAACAACACTTGTTTTTCCGCAGACGCAAGTGGCGAATGCCTGCCTAAAGATGTCACCAACTGTGATAAATTTCAGAATGTAAATCAGGGTGAGGTGACAGGATAGTGTACTGGTTATGGGTTCTGCCTTTGACATGGGAGGCCAGAGTTTAACCCCCTTGGCGGTATGAAAAATACCGCCAGGGGGCAGCGCAGCAGTTTTTTTTTAATTATTTTTTTTTAAAATCATGTAGCGAGCCGAGGGCTCGCTACACGATAGCCGCTGCTCAGCGGCATCCCCCCAGCCCGCCGATCGCCTCCGGCGATCAGGAAATCCCGTTCAAAGAACGGGATTTCCTGGAGGGCTTCCCCCGTCGCCATGGCGACGGGGCGGAATGACGTCAGCGACGTCGGGACGTCATTGGGAGACCCGATCCACCCCTCGGCGCTGCCTGGCACTGATTGGCCAGGCAGCGCTCGGGGTCTGGGGGGGGGGGGCGCGCGCCGCACCGGATAGCGGCGATCGGGCGCGCGGCGGCGGCGATCGGGGTGCTAGCTGCGTCCAGCAAAAAAAAAATTAAGTAAATCGGCCCAGCAGGGCCTGAGCGGCACCCTCCGGCGGCTTACCCCGTGTCACACACGGGGTTACCGCTAAGGAGGTTAAATCATGCCTAAGGTCATTATCTATTCAGTAAGGAACTCAAGGCAAGACTCCCTAACACTGCAGGGTGGCCCCTTGAGCGTGTCCCAGTGGCTGCAGCTCTTTGTGTGCTTTGAGACCGCCAGGAGAAAAGCGCCATGCAAATGTTTGGATTATTATTATATTATTACAATGGGCAAACACTGACTAAATATTTATTAATTAATATTGTAATAAAATTTTTTTATTCATTACATTATTTTCACTGCAGTTCCTTCCAATACCAACGTGTGCTAGCAATAATACAAATGCAGCTGCTCTCTCTATCAGCTTTCCCTACAGTGTGTGCAGTAAAGCTAGAAAATAATGGAAACTTTCTTTGGGGTGCTGGGTCACCAAGTAATACTACAACTCAACACGCACACCCCCTGCTACAAAGCCGTCTGTCCCCATGTCTCACCTGGTGAACTATAACGTCATAGAATTCCTTACGGAGGTCGCTGACAAACATTTCTGCGTCTGGCGGGTATCTTGTCCTCGAAACTGGCGCTAAATCGCGCTCCCCCGCGCTGACCAATCACTGAGCCAACCTTGCCGTGACGCAAGAGCAAGCGCCAGCAGATAACAACTCCCACAAGCAATAGTAATTGCTTACATGTAAGAGAACAATCAACCAATGAGAGTTACTAGAAACTGTCAACTTCACTTCCGTAGCTAGCGCAAGCGATGCCGGTAATTGTAGTTTGTAGATTCTACTATCTCCCATTCTGCTACTGCGCCGAGTTCTGTGTTCGCTGTACACAGTACTGAGACTTCCGGCCGAGGAGAGTGACTCAGTGCGATAATATTACTGTGAAGTCCCTAAACCGACAGCAAGATGGTAAGGTTCCCATGAAAAGATTATGTTGGACCATAGGAGCAGAGCTCCGAATTATATTATAATTACTTATTATTGTGGCCCTATCAGATGTTTACTAGCATCGTTCAGAAGAGTTATGTAGATGTTATCATCAGTAGTATAACATGAATGAGGAGGCATATTTATCACTTCACTGTTACTGTAGTATTTTTTACTACATTATTACTTTATTTATTATTACTAATATTTATTATTACTTTGGATTTGTATTCCACCAGCATCATTTCACTAAAATGTTTGATGAGATGTTAATTGTTCAGGAATTGTTAATTGTTCAGTATCAGAAGCAGTAATCTGTCACCAACCATATTTCCTAGGTGTTGTTTAATCTAAAATTGCTATGTAGCTTGTCAGTGGCGTAGCTAAGGAGCTGTGGGCCTCGATGCAAGTTTTACAATGGGGCCCCCTAAGCACTCTATACATAACAATTGATACGGTGCACCAAAAGCTGCCAATGGCAACTACAGTGTCAGAGGTGCAAGAAGGGAATGGGGAACAATGTGCTAAGGATTACCTCTATTCAAAGTATCTATAGAAGTGATTATTATGAGCACAGGACCAATAGAAAGCTAATACTGTAGTTGAGGGAGGGCCTTTCGGGGCCCCTCTGGCCCAAGGGCCCCAATGCGGTCTGCAACCCCTATTGCTACGCCCCTGTAGCTTGTGTTTTGTTTGATTGACTCATGTATGTTATTCTATATTTACTCCCTTTTAGTTTTCTTTCAATATGTTTGACCACCCTATACCGAGGGTTTTCCAGAATCGCTTCTCTACTCAGTATCGCTGCTACTCCGTGTCCATGTTGGCAGGACCAAATGATCGCTCTGATGTGGAGAAAGGTGGAAAGAGTAAGTTACATTACAAATATTATGAACATAAAAAAAAATGTAAATTTTATAGATCTAGTACACAGCTAGGGGAACTACTTACAGCAAAGATTCATGCATACTGTACACATTTGTTGCTTGAAATGATTATTTCTGATAGTTTTAAGCGATAGTGTAGTGACTGTGGAGGCACCTTCTGATATCTGCCACTCCAGCAATCTGTTGAGTTAGATTTTGCTCAACTGATTGCTGTTTTAAGCCATATACGCACACTAAATTAAACATGTCCCCTGATGTGAGTACATTTGAAATCGGCGCTGGTAGACTTGGGCGCAGGATACAGCGGTATATAGCTGATCCTGCTTCTGCACAAGTCAGGGCCGATTTAATTACTATTCCCCCTCCAGGCCGCCATGGATAGTGGGGGAATGAAATAATTCGGCTTCCAGCGATTGCTGGAGGCCGAATTATTATGTTTTTAAGCAACCTCGGCTACGTCTTCTGACGGAGCCGACGTTACTCACTGAGTGCTTCAATAGGAGTGATTCCTATTGAAGTCTATGGAGGCGCCGGCTGCGCCCAAATCTAGCAGCGCTGAAAAGCACTGCTCCGCCTGATGTTGTTGAGGTCCTTAAAGCGGACCTGAACTCAGAATGTCCTCTCTGCTCTAAAAGATACACAACAACATAATAACCTTTAAACCAATAACATTTATTGTTACAGCTGATACAAATCCTAAAATAAATCTGCACTGTTTCTATTTCCTGATTTATGGAAGCAGACATATTGTTTACAGCCTGTGCTTTCATATGGGCTTATCTGCCATAGGCACAGTCATGTGACACAGGGGAGGGATTAAATTACAAGTAGTGATTAGACTCAAATGAGGGGTAATAGACTGGCTAAACTCTCTAAATACATACATGGTGCAGTTCTCTATGTTTTCCTTTTGTCCTGTGCAAGAGTTCAGGTTCACGTTAATGATTTGTCAGGTTGGATCACTGCCTCCCTCTCTATATACCGGTAACTGAACAAGCTGTTGAAGAGAACCAGAGGTGGGGTTCTGACAATGCAATCCACATACAGAGGCTGGGTCTGCTTATATTGCCCAGCCTCTGTTGCTATCCAGATCCCCCCTAAGTTCCCCCTGCGCTCTGCTATCCCCATAAATCACAGCCACGCCGCCGACACGCAATGTGTCACAGCGGGCTGTGTTTACCTCTGTACTGTCAGTCTGCGTGCTCCCCCGCCTCCTGCCCCGCCTCCTGCATCGCTCCGGTCCCCGCCTGCGTCCCTTCCCGCTGATTGGAAGGAAGGGACACGGGCGGGGACCGGAGCGATGCAGGAGGCGGGGGAGCATGCAGACTGACAGTACAGAACAGTACAGATGTAAACACAGCCCGCATTGTCATGCGGATAGCATTGTCAGAACCCCACCTCGGGTTCTCTTTAAATAAATAGCTGGGAAGCACATCTGTGCAGCAATTGTTTCTAAACTGTCATTTGAAATACTAAAAGTTGTTTTGATTGTCACTAATTTATTATGTGTGGAATTTAAAGAGACACTGAAGCGAAAAAAAATATATGATATAATGAATTGGTTGTGTAGTACCGATAATTACTTGAGAAGAAGAAAGGCCGGCACCATCCAACGTAATTTTCATGCTCTTTTATTTTTCCAATTCATTACAGCAAATACATAGCGACGTTTCGAGGATAACCTCTTTATCAAGCTCTTGCTGCAAGTGAAATACATTGAAGCTAACAATGGACATCTTTATATACTCTCCATGGAGTGCACCTGACCAATGAACCACAGATTTCATTACCACCAATCATAATGGTCCTTGTATATAGCGGACCTGATGGGGAACTATCTTAACTTACTCTCATTGGTGCGTTTAAACATGGGTCCCTCCCACCCCCACACACACCCACCTTGGATAACGTCTGCATCTCTCAAGTGTCAGCCATCACCTCCGCCCTCCCGTCTGGCCGCAGTGGCGGACCTGACGGAGAACTGGCGTGATGACGCGTACATGTCTGCACGCATGCGCAGCATGACGCGTCAGGCCGTCACTGTATGACGAGTGCTGCGGGACGCGCCCGCAGACTCTCGTCATAAGTTGGAACTGAGACGCTGGCGTACCCAATGGGACGAGACCAGGAAGTAAACCTGGTATCTACTGGCAGATAGTCTGCCAGAAATAGAACATTTTAGAAACCCCTCTCTTATATCTTATAAAAAGGCACCCACATTGAGAGATCAATTAGTTCATGCCGACATAGGTGATAAGCAGCGACCAGCATGTGTGACCACTAGGAGAGGCACATATCCATGCCTCTCCATGTTATCCAAGGTGGGTGTGTGTGGGGGTGGGAGGGACCCATGTTAAAACGCACCAATGAGAGTAAGTTAAGATAGTTCCCCATCAGGTCCGCTATATACAAGGACCATTATGATTGGTGGTAATGAAATCTGTGGTTCATTGGTCAGGTGCACTCCATGGAGAGTATATAAAGATGTCTATTGTTAGCTTCAATGTATTTCACTTGCAGCAAGATCTTGATAAAGAGGTTATCCTCGAAACGTCGCTATGTATTTGCTGTAATGAATTGGAAAAATAAAAGAGCATGAAAATTACGTTGGATGGTGCCGGCCTTTCTTCTTCTCAAGTTTGAATGTCTGGAGTACTGCTGGACTAAGCCTTGGCACATCCCCTTTTTGGGCAACTGAAGGTGTGCATCACACTTACCTACGAGTACTGATAATTACTAGAAGATTAGTAGCAAAGAAAATATTCTCATATTTTTGTTTTTCAGTTATATAGGGTTTTTTATAACATTGCATCATTCTCTAATATTTGCAGTTTCCACGCTACTCGACATTCTAAATGTTTTTACAGAGCAGTCTTGTGAACTATTGACCTGTCCTCTGGCAGAGAAAAAGTAAATCCTTGATTGACAGTTCAGATAATAAACTTCAGAAGACAGACCTCTCTGCAACTTTTAGTCGTGGAGCTTAATGTTTTTTTTGCATAGAGATAACTGGAGTTTCTTAACTCTCCCTGTACTGGAAACAATTTGAATTATGTCTCTGCTCATAATGTTTTATTTCTAGCTGTACTACACATACAAATCATTAGATCATAATTTTTTTCACTTCAGTGTCTATTTAAGCACCAGGAGTTTCCCTTCAGTAGAGGTTGCTGTACACTTATCGATTTTCCCATTTGATTTCCTGCAGATTCGCTCACTCTGATCAAATCTGCCAGATATATAAATAAATTAAAAATAGACAAGGCACCTGGCCCGGATGGCATGCATCCTCGGGTCCTAAGGGAATTAAGTTCAGTTATAGATAAACCCCTTTATCTTATCTTTTGTGACTCTCTTGCAACTGGCAGAGTCCCAGTGGATTGGCGTACAGCCCACGTTTTCCCATTATTTAAGAAGGGCAAAAAATCAGATCCAGGAAATTATAGACCTGTAAGCTTAACATCAGTTGTATGCAAACTATTTGAGGGGTTACTAAGAGATACTATACATGACTTCATAGTAGAAAATAATCTTATTTCTCAGCATCAACATGGGTTTACTAAAGACAGGTCCTGTTTGACTAACATGCTCAGCTTTTATGAGGTAGTGAATGCTAATATGGATATTGGGAATGCTGTAGATGTGATATACTTAGACTTTGCTAAGGCCTTCGACACTGTTCCCCACAAAAGTCTGGTGCAAAAGATGAGGATGCAAGGACTGGGGAAGAGTCTGTGTGCTTGGATAGGGAACTGGCTAATGGACAGAAAACAAAGAGTTGTGGTCAATGGATCATACTCAAAATGGGAGACTGTTAGCAGTGGGGTCCCACAGGGGTCTGTACTGGGTCCAGTGCTCTTCAATTTATTTATTAATGACCTAGTGGATACAGTAGTGAGCAATGTTGCTATTTTTGCAGATGATACAAAATTGTGCAGAATCATCAACTCTAAGGAAGATAGTGTTATATTGCAACAGGATCTGGATAGGATGGCTATATGGGCACATACATGGCAGATGAAATTCAATGTTGACAAATGTAAAGTCATGCATTTTGGTCGTACCAATGGTCTAACACCATACAAAATAAATGGGATACAGTTGGGGACATCAAACTTGGAGAAGGACTTAGGAGTACTCATCGACAACAAGTTAAATAATCGTACTCAATGCCAAGCCGCTGCAGCTAAAGCTAACAAAATTTTGGGATGCATTAAAAGGGAAATAAAAACTCGAGATGCTAGCATAATATTGCCCCTGTTTAACTCTCTAGTAAGGCCACATCTGGAATATGGAATTCAGTTCTGGGCACCACATTACAAAAAAGATATTGCAGTTCTAGAGCAGGTGCAGAGACGAGCAACAAAATTGATACGTGGGATGGAAGGTCTCACTTACCAAGAAAGGTTAGATAAACTGGGTTTATTTAGTCTAGAGAAAAGACGCCTTAGAGGAGATCTAATTAACATGTATAAATACATCAGAGGGCAATATAATAGCTTGGCGGATGAGCTTTTTGTCCCTAGGCCTTCTCAAAGGACTAGAGGACATGATCTGCGCATGGAGGAAAAACGTTTTAGCCATTTATTTAGGAAAGGGTTCTTTACAGTAAGAGTGATTAAGATGTGGAATGCATTGCCACAGGAAGTCGTTATGGCAAACTCTATACCTGCATTTAAAGGGGGCTTAGATGCTTTCCTTGCGTTGAATGACATCCATGGCTACAATTACTAGGTAATGCCAATGATGTTGATCCAGGGATTTTATCTGATTGCCATCTGGAGTCGGGAAGGAATTTTTACCTTGTAAGGGTTTTTTCGCCTTCCTCTGGATCAACAGGGATATGTGAGGGAGCAGGCTGGTGTTGTACTTTGTACTGGTTGAACTCGATGGACGTATGTCTTTTTTCAACCAAAGTAACTATGTAACTATGTAACTATGTAACTATATGTTGCCCCAGTACATCCAATTGATTTTCAATTCGTTTTCACATAAAATCGATCGATTCCATTGAACAGGATGGAATATTTTCATCAATCGTTGGCAAGGCAGAAGCGGTGTTCTATCAACGCGCCAATATTGGTTCGATTGATTTTCAATAGACTCTTTCTGAAATCTATTGAAAATTAATGGTCTGTGTGTAGTAGTAATCAATTCCTTTCTGATCAGATTCCTATCAGAGAGGAATCCAATTGTTTTGTCAGACCGGGTTTCAGTCCTTAAGTGTATGGCCACCTTGCACATGCTAGAAAATCCTCATCTGAGCCAGATGTTTGGGCATCCTCGCCCAGAGAATCTTATGGACAACGCTCAGAGGTATGTTGATCCAGCATAAACCTACCTCTGTGTCCACATACCTCTGTGATTACCTTGGGCAGCTTTGTCTTGGGCTAGGTATACTACAAAAATGTTTTAGCATATCTGTATAATGCATATTATGTATTGTAAGTTGACTAATGACAGCTGGTAGTACAAATGTCATTTACAATGTAACTGTTCTCTTTTTCAGTTATCATGCCTCCATCTGCACTGGACCAGCTCAGTAAGTGTCTTCTTTTACTAAGAGAAGCATTGAAATAATAAAATGTATTCTTCTTTGGTAACCTACAAATCTCTACTCATACAGAAACAGAAGCAGAAGCTGTTGTAGTCAGACTAAAGGCCCATACACACGTCAGACTTTTGTCTGTACACGCGCCCGATTTGGCGTGCGGACGACTGAACGACGGGACGTTCAAACGACCCGTCGTTTGCAAAAGTCCGACGTGTGTATGGGCCTTAAGGCCCCTTTCACACGGGCAGCTGACAAACGGTGAAGTCTCTGCCTGTCAGTTGCTCTCTTGCACCAGCCAGGTGCTTTTTAGGGCCCATTCACACTAGCAATCGCAAACATTTTGCACTGGTGATTTTACCGCGATTAGCGCGGTAAAATGACTGTACACTCTCACGATGCGCGAGTGATTGCAATTAACGCTTTTTTAAGGATTGTATTGCGATCGCTCCAGAATCGCAGTAAAATGCTGCAAGCATCTCGTTTTGCTAATTACAAATTACCTGCGATCAGCGGCAATTGCGGAAGTGAGATCACTGCCATTAGGTTTGCATTGCGCTAGCACGTTAAAAAGCACTAGCTCTTCAGCGATTAGTGGGAATCGCCCACTAATCACCCAAGTGAGAATGGACCCTTAAGGCTCGTACACATGCTTGATTTCCTGGAACGACTGGTCCATCAGACCCTCCCGCTGGGCGGGCGTTCCAGCGACAGTACAGCGTGTGTACAGTCTGCCTGACAGACTGTACACACGCTGTACTGTCGCTGGAACGCCCGCCCAGCGGGAGGGTCTGACGATCCCGTCCCAGGAAATCAAACGTGTGTATGAGCCTTTAGCGCTCAGTACTGGTGCAATACAGACGCCCCCCACAGAGAGAGATCTGAGCGCTGCCGCAGCCTTACTCAGACTCCACATGTCGCGTTTCTCAGCCACCCAGTAATGCCATTGCGTGTCAACGCTTGACATGTGTGGTGTAACAGCCACTGCAATTCGGCTACATTTAAATTGCACACGAATTGCACTGACGGGCGGCTGAACTGCTCACCTAATGCAAAGTTCAGCTCCCTGTCTGGAAGGGGCCTAACTTACTAGGTGCCAATCAGTTACCTCGCAGGTAATTAATACAGCTGCTGGGCTAATTAATCTCCGGCTAGCACCTTTGCTTGCCACATCTTCCAGTTCTACTTGAATGTTATAGGTTGCCCATTGAGCACTCCAGGGGGTTGGGGTATTTTGAGACAGTGGAATGATTAGAACCAATGTCCATAAAAAAATACCATTTGATAGTAATACAAGTCTTATAAGAAAAACATTGATGCTTAATCCTATCCAATTTTACACCCTCATACATTGATGGATATTGGACAGATACCAGAAGGCATTTGAACCTGGTAAAAAGAGTTCTTCAGTGAAATGGTTAAGCGCTCTTCTCTGCCTGTTCCTTCTTAAACACAGCGAATATGTCATATAATGAAAAAGCCCCCCCCCTTCGGGGAAAGACTCACCAGACTTCTAGGCCTCCAAGGCCAATGCTCGCATTCGGGGTATTGGCCACCCCGCAGCCTCTCTGGCAGTCCTCTCTTGGCTATTCCCAGTCTGTGTAATCAAAAAGACGAATTCCACATCGCGTAAAAGCGTACCAGTTTATTTAAAAAATGGTTAAAAACAGATCAGTGGTGTATAACCACTCATTGGGTCAAAAAAACTTCATCAAGAAAATGAAACACAGCCAGCCCCTTGTTTGACAAGCTACCTGATTCCAGGTACAGGGGTATGCAGAGATGAGATGCACTAAGCTTGTGACAAGGCGCACGCCTCTGTCATCTAGCGTCCCTGGGGGCTGGCTGTGTTTCATTTTCTTGATGAAGTTTTTTTGACCCAATGAGTGGTTATACACCACTGATCTGTTTTTAACCATTTTTTAAATAAACTGGTACGCTTTTACGCGATGTGGAATTCGTCTTTTTGATTACACAGACTGGGAATAGCCGAGCGAGGACTGCCAGAGAGGCTGCGAGGTGGCCAATACCCCGAATGCGAGCATTGGCCTTGGAGGCCTAGAAGTCTGGTGAGTCTTTCCCCGAAGGGGGGGCTTTTTTATTATATGACATATTCGCTGTATTTAAGAAGGAACAGGCAGAGAAGAGCGCTTAATCATTTCACTGAAGAACTCTATTTTGATGGCTGCACGCATCTAGGAAGAGCGCTCCCACGTGATAACCATTATATGAGCAGGGACACTATACATGTGGTTACTACCTGCCAATGTGTTTTATTTAGAATTTAGCACCTGTAATATGAATGTTTGATGAATGTTTGATTCATTATCTTTTATAAAATTTTAGAGGTGACCCACTTAACACCTGACTCAGCATATGAGCGCAGTATCAGGGTGATGTAATTGTTGTGAATTTGAACCTGGTACACACCTTCAATTTTGATTTGCCAATCACTGACCAATTTTACCAGCTCAATGTAGTATGAGACTTCTCTAATAACATCACTGGACACCCCAACTTCTCTAATAGCTTTATAGGACACCCCATTCTTGCTAATAGAAACACTGGGCACCCTTTCTTCTCTGATAGCCTCTCCTGGTTCTGCTTTTATATCTGATAAATCTACCAGTCAGTGATGTAGCTTAAAGAGAACGGAGGTGGATCTTCGGGGGACAAATGGGACACAGAGGCATGTTCTCTGCCTAATGACATGGCTCTGTGTCTCTGTGTCCCCACACCACCTTTCTCTGCCCCCCTCCCCCCCCACCGCCGCACTATAGCCTTTATAGAGATTTGTCACTAACTCAGAGGTAAACAGAGGGGAGAGGAATTCCCTGTTTAAGACGCCTGCCAGGGGCGTTCCTGCAGGGTTTCCTGAGCAACCATTGGGCAGCTCTCTCCCCCTGGCTGCGCCTCCTGCCGCTCCCCACCTCCCTGCACGCGGTGAGAGACAACACAGTCTCTAAGTGCAGCTAGGTGACCCAGGGGTCACTCAAGTGAAAGTAGGCTATTGCAGCCCATGGGAGCGGCGGTTTTTGCGGCTACCTGATCCGCTCAGCCCTGCGGATCAGGTATCCTACTTTTTTTTTGTTTTTAAGCCCACCTCGGGCTCTCTTTAAGCAAGTTTTTAGAAAACGTATTAACTGAAAAACTTTCCTCATGTGGTCTCTGTTTCTGTATTTCCACAGGCAGATTAAATATCACATACCCAATGCTTTTCAAGCTAACTAACAAGAATTCAGACAGAATGACACATTGTGGTGTTCTGGAGTTTGTAGCAGATGAAGGTATTTGCTACCTCCCTCATTGGGTAAGATGTTTGGAATATCTTGACAAATAGTATGTTTACCATAGTCACTTTTAGCCTCCACTTCTGACTGAATATATTTCATGGTTCGTATGTAGTTTCAGCCAAGGCTGAACAGATCCAAGGAGCCAGGTAGATAATACAGAACACATAATAATGGAAAACTTTAAAATTAATTTGGGATAGAGAGAGAGTTGATTAGTGGCAGCTAATCTTGTCAGATTTGACAAAAATGTCAGAAACCTCTGATCTGCTGCTTGTTCCAGGTCTTGTAAGGCTTGACAGGTTATGTCCACAATCAGTCCCTATGCCCCAATCTAGTGCCGTGACTCTGAGCCCGCCACACGGTCTTCACTTATAGACAAGCTCCCGCGTGAACAGGACTCTTTATTTGTCTCCTGACTACGGTTACCCCCAGGTCTTACCGTGCAAGGCATTCAGACTGAAGTAGAAAGGACGATAACCCCTCAGAGCCCCACTGAGGCAAGTATCAACAGAGTTCAAAAGTTCACAAGTGGCAAACTGTAATAATACCTTGGTGATGACAATGAGGCCCACAAAGGTGACAGGCAAGGTCGGTCCAGGCAGCAAGCAAGAGTATCCAGGTAACAAGCAAAGGTCGGCCCAGGCAGCAGACAAGAGTATCCAGGTAGCAAGCAAAGGTCGGTCCAGGCAGCAGGCAAGAATATCCAGGTAACAAGCAAAGATCGGTCCAGGCAGCAGGTAAGAGTATCCAGGTAACAAGCAAAGGTCGGTTCAGGCAGCAGATAAGAATGGTCAAACAAGCCAAGGGTCAATTCCAGATAACAATAATACAGATACGAGTGCGCACCCAGCAACTAGCCACAGGAAATGAATGGGAGCACTCAGAACGTTTAAAGAGACACTGAAGCGAACTTATTTTCCCCATTTTACTGTATAAGTCGCTTCAGTGCTCTCAAGCCAAGTAATCCGCCGCGTCCCCGCCGCTAAACTAGTGCTGCAGAGCCCCCACAACCATCCGCAAATATCCACGACCAACTTGGTCGTGGATTTTGCTGCGCTGAGGGGCAGAGCTTCCAGCTGTAGCTCTGCCCCTCCTGACGTCAATCGTTGCACGGATCGCCGCCTCTCCCTGCCCCTCTCTAGGAAGGAAGAGTGAGAGGGGCGGGGAGAGGCGGCGATCCGCCGCGATTGATGTCAGGAGGGGCAGAGCTGAAGCTGAAAGCTCTGCCCCTTCCAGGAAATGCCTGCCAGATTGCACCCCGGGGATTTGGGGGCTCTGCAGCGCTCGTTTTGCGGCGGGGACGCGGCAGATTACTTGGCTTGAGAGCACTGAAGCGAATTATAAGGTAAAATGGGGAAAATTAGTTTGCTTCAGTGTCTTTTTAAATATAACTTTCATCAAATTAGTGGCCGGCCACACTCCGCACATCCAATTAAACAGCAGTATCCTGCCTAAGTGTCGACTGTATAATCAGCTGACACTGCGCTGTCAGCTGACCACCGTTAACCTTTGCGGAGTGCGTACTTAGAACGCATCCTCCACCCATCAGGAAGTGCGGCCTGTGTTCCAGCCTGCACGTCATCAGTGGGGAACAAGCGCCGAGACACGGTAGTAGAGGTCTCAGCCCGGCTCTCGGCACAACTTTCACCGGATACAGATACGTTCCTTATAGGTCTGTGCCTAAAAGTATTAGAGTCAGAGGATCAGCTGGATAGCCAAGCAACTGATATTGCTTAAAGGACAACTGAAGTGAGAAGAATATGTAGGCTGCCATAATTATTTCATTTTAAGCATTACAAGTTCCCTGGGGCTATCCTGCTGATCCTCTGCCTCTAATACTTTTAGCCGCAGACCCTGAATAAGTATGCAGCAGATCAGGTGTTTCTGACAATATTAACTGCATGCATGTTTCTGGTGGTATTCAGACACTATTGCAGCCAAATAAGTACAGCTGCCAGGCAACTGGTATTCTTTAAAAGAAAATAAGCATGGTAGCCTCCATATTTTTCTCACTTCAGTTGTCCTTTAAAGGGAACCTGAAGCGAGAAGTATATGGAGGCTGCCATATTTATTTTCCTTTAAACAATACCAGTTGCCTGGCTATCCTGCTGAACCTCTGTCTCTAATACTTTTAGCCATAGACCCTGAACAAGCATGCAGCAGATCAGGGGTTTCGGACATTATTGTCAGATCTGACATGATTAGCTGCATGTTTGTTTCCCGTGTGATTCAGACACTACTGCAGCCAAATAGATCAGCAGGACTGCCAGGCAACTGAGATAGGTTTAAAAGGAAATAAATAGGGCAGCCTCCATATATTTCTCACTTCAGGTACTCTTTCAATGCATCCAGGGATGGAGCTGTCCTGACTCGGTGTGGGAAGAAGTTCTAAAAGTGTATGGGGCAGTGTGCCAGAAGGCTCTAGCTAAGATTTTTGACATAGACTCTGGGCATGACCAAGTTATTAGGTAATTTTGATCTAAAATTGTGTGTGTGTGTGTGTGTGTGTGTGTGTGTGGGGGGGGGGGGGTGTTATACAGTTGCTTACAACAAGTCCTTCAGGTATCCAGGGCCCAGATTGGGCAATTAATTCCCTATCAATCCGTACACCCAGGCTACACACAAAATCTGAGCTGTTCAAGTCTGAATTCCCTATCCTTAGTGGTGCTGGCCGAGACTGTAGCTGCTTTGCTGTCGAGTGCTGACCTCCCATAACATGAACCTCAGTTTTCATGTCTACTGGCTACAAAGTGCTATGGTAATTTGAGAAGATACATATTTTAGCATATGATCTTGTGCAGTGTTTCAGTCACTGTATGAAAACCAAGATGAAGTCTAATCTGTTGGTGTGATTTTTTTTTTTTTCCCCCTAGATGATGCAGAATTTGCTGTTAGAAGAAGGAGGTCTGGTGCAAGTGGAAAGTGTCAATCTCCAGGTGGCAACGTACTCCAAATTCCAACCTCAAAGTCCTGACTTCTTGGACATCACAAACCCAAAAGCTGTGTATCCTTCCATCATGTTTATGGAAACCTCAAACTGACTTACAAATAAAAGATTGATTATATATATATATATATATATATATATATATATATATATATATATATATATATATATATATATATATATATATATATATATATATATATATATATATATATATATATATATACATATATATATATATATATATATACATATACAAAACAGTAACAATTCTTTCTAATATCAATTAATGCATGAGTTTTGAAAGGGGTGAATTAATCATTTCAAATTAAATGAGATGATCTACCTTGACTTCATGTTAAGATTAGAGAATGCTCTGAGGAACTTTGCATGTTTGACAACTGGAGATGTAATCGCAATAAACTACAACGAAAAGGTAACACAAATCCTGTGACAGCTGCAAAGTGCGTGCATTAATAGATTCATGGAAAATGGATACTCCCTCCCCAGCACACTGAGCAATAAGCACAGTAACCTTCGCTGCAATCCTGATCCTCTTCTCTGCAAAACAGTTTTAAAACGTCTGTTTTGCAGGAACTGGTGAAAGCTACTGTCCACTGAAATGTATTTTTAATTCGCTATCCCATTTCCAACATTCTTGCGTCAGAAGTATAATCTTGTGTTTTTCAAAAAAAATTGTGATGCACATGATTCTGCTCCTCCATATCATCGCTCGAGGACAATGCAGCTTTCATTTGTAGACTCGAAGAGCCGTACCGTTCTAACTACAGTATTCAACTATGCTGCTGCCCACATTAACACCCCCCCCACCCCAGGGATCTCTGTGGGAGGACAATTTGGTTAGGAGAGCAGCCACTGTTTTCAGCTTGATAAACATGTTTAGGGTTTTTTGTTTTATTTTTCTTAACAATACTATTCTTATGCTGTAATATTACTGGGTGGCAAAGGAAGCAGTTATTGCAATAAAAACGTTCAGTGGACAGGTGTTTTCATTTATAAAAAATAGCAGAAAGGAATCTAGGACTGAAAGGCTGAGTCATTAAACCTGCATAATCGCTATATCCATAGCCATCAGTTAGTAAAGCAGAAAAGGATCATGGTGAAATGAGGCCCAAGGCAAGTACCAATTTTGGGCCCACCCTGATGGCCACCTGACTTTTTTTTTTTTTGTAAGATTTGGTGCGGACTAGTGTCAACTAGGCCCCTGGTCTCTCTTCAGGTTCTAGGCTCCTGCCTAGGTTTGCCTTGTGTATTATCAGGCTCTAGAGCAGCGTTTTTCAACCAGTGTGCCGCGGCATGTTGCCTGGTGTGCCGTCCTCTTCCCCCCCCCTCTCCCGCAGGTCCCCGCGGCCGCCGCTGCTATTACCTTAGCAGCGGCCGCTCTCCCCTCTCCAGTGCATGTGTTTATTTAAGGCAAGCAGCGTATCTCCCGGCTGCTCTGTGATGCGCAGGAATCAGGGCTCGGTTACCATAGTAACGGCGATACATATCGCCGCTACAGGAAGCCGCTGCCCTGCTTCCTGTCGCATCACAGAGCAGCCGGGAGATACGCTGCTTGCCTTGAATAAACACATGCACTGGAGAGGGGAGAGGGGCAGCTGTTAAGGTAATAACAGCAGCGGGGACGGGCGGGGGGCACCACCTACCCATACTGGGGCGCTATACTGGGGCACTATACTGGCTATACTGGGGGCACTATACTGGCTATACTGGGGGCACTATACTGGCTATACTGGGGCACTATACTGGCTATACTGGGGCACTATTCTGGCTATACTGGGGCACTATTCTGGCTATACTGGGGCACTATTCTGGCTATACTGGGGCACTATTCTGGCTATACTGGGGCACTATTCTGGCTATACTGGGGCACTATTCTGGCTATACTGGGGGCACTATACTGACTATACTGTGGCACTATACTAGATATACTGGGGCACTATTCTGGCTGTACTGGGGCACTATACTAGCTATACTAGGGCACTATTCTGGCTATAATGGGGCACTATTTTGGCTATACTGGGGCACTATACTAGCTATACTGAGGCAACTAAACTCCCTCCTACACTGGGGCAACTATGCTAGCTATGCAGCCGCACCCCCCCCCCCCCCCCCATAGCCTGCTGCGCACGGCACTGTCCACTAGGTCTCGCAAACACCCGCCCCCCACCCCACCCCCGCCGTTCCCCAGAGAAAAATTTGGTCAGAAAGTGTTCCCCGGGCCGGAAAAGGTTGGGAACCACTGCTCTAGAGTCTAGATTAAAGTTGCCATTTTCTTTGAAGTGTTAATATGTGTATTACTATTTGCAGTAATATAATATCGTATATCTTTCCCCATTGTGTACATTTCCATTAGGCTGCACCACACCCTGATTATGTGTAGCACCCACTGCTCGCCCATTAGTGGCATGCACGTTGTACATGTGAAGAAAATGAAGATAGGATTAACTGTGCAGGGAAATTTGGAGCACCTATTAAATGCTTTATTTTTTTTTATTTATTTTTTTTTGTATGAAATAACAAAATTGTGTCTCATTGGTCTACTGGGGAAGTAAGTCCACCACTACCTCCTCTTTTAAATGGTTTTTAACACTTCTTTTTCCTGTGTGCATGAGTCATATATTGTTTTCAGTACAGTACAGCTCAGGAAGAGTTAAGTAACTTAACTTTGTATATATGCAAAAGAGCTTCTCTGAGCTCTCTGACCAAACTTTGGCTACAGTGCTGTTTTCTGGAGCACTTATACATCAAAGAAACAGTCAGAGACAGATTTAGATAAGATTTTACTGCAGGGAAGTTCAAATGGTCATTAGCTCTTCTTGATTTATAGTTTCAAATACAGAGTGTGGCTTGCAATTGCAAATATGACAGTATTATGCAATGTTATAAAAAAAAAAAAAAAATAAATAAAAGCTATATATCTGAAAATAAAAATGATACTATTTTCTTTGCTACTAATGTTCTATTAATTATCAGTACTACACATGCAATTCATTATATCATAAGTTGTTGTTTTTTTTGCTTCAGTGTCACTTTAAATGTTCCTTTTGTTATTTCACATATTTAAACAAAACGCAAAACGTTATTTCACATATTTAAACAAAATGCAAAACTTCCTAAGCATGAAATGGGCGTTGCTAATGTTAAACCATTCTGGTTTCAGATTTATGAGCTTCGGGTCATGGAGACAAAGCCAGACAAACAGGTTTCTATCATAGAGTGTGATATGAATGTAAGTATAACATTTAGTAAGTCACTGATTTCACATCCCATTGTTATGTGGATCTAAAAGATGCAACCTCACAGTAATTGGCTGCCTACTCTCAGTACTAACAGAATGCCATTGCCATACACTCATGCCTTCATAACACTGGTTTCTATAGCGTTGCTGCATAAACAAAGCAGGAAGCTGTAAATACACACTGGTTGTTTGATAGACATTCCATTAACTACCAGATTGACATTTCAAACTTCCATATTAACTCGGCAATAAATAAAGCACAAGAATATGGACTGTAGTGAATCTGTTGTTTGTGGATGTACTATGTGGTAGAAAGTCAAATCTTCTCAGATTTCAGCCTCATACCATAATTAAAGGTGTGTATAGATCACCACAATAGCCTGTGTTTGTTGTACATGAAATCTGAGACAACTGTGGACACACATTCTGTAAATGCAAACAAAATGTGTAGCAGAGCTCACTTTCAGTAATAAAGAAAGAAAACTGAATGCGGTTACATTTAATGGTGAATGTTTTGCTGTCAAGTTCCTTTTTATTTAGATTTAGAGAGCGTGGTGTAAGTGAAATTTCCACAGCAGAAATGCAGAGCATTAAAACCCTGACAGAAATGTTGACCCTTCCTTAAAACCACTTAACGACCGCCATAACGCCAATAGGCGTCGGCAGGTCGTTAGTGGTTTTACATGGAAACGGACAGCCTTTCCATGTCAGTTCACGGAGGGTGTCCTCCGATTGCGACTCGCAGGCTAATTGTAAACACACTACATCATACGGCGCTGCTGCGCAGCAGTGCCGTAAAGGAGATCGGCGATCCCCGGCCTCTGATTGGCCGGGGATCACCGTAGTCTGATAAGCTGAAGCCTATCAGAGGCGGCGCAGGACGGATCGCCGTCCTGTGCCGCCCACAGCAAGGAGGGGAGGGAAAGGGAGCGAGGCAGAAAATCGCTGCGGAGGGGGGCTTTCAGGAGCCCCCCCGCTCGGCCACACAGAGCGGCGTCGATCAGACCCCCCCCAGCAGGTCATCCCCCTAGTGGGGAAAAAAGGGGGGAAGTCTGGTCGCCCTGCGTGGTTCCCGATCTGTGCTGTGGGCTGGAGAGCCCACGCAGCACAGAATCTTCCAAAATAGCCCGGTCCTTAAGTGGCGGAACTGAAATGAAAAAAAAAATGAGTGTTTACTTACCTGGGGCTTCTGCCTTGCTGTCCAGCGCTGGTCCTCCACGATCCTCCATTCTCCCGCCAACAGCTAGTTTCGTTACTGTAGCACCATCGACTCACAAGTCGACGGCAACTGCGCCTGCGCGCCCCTAGCCACGCGCATCTTTCTTTGCTTCCCGTGCATAATCTGTGCTAATAGCGCAGGAAACTATTGCAGGCGGGAGCACGAAGAAAGATACGCAGGGCGCACAGGTGCAGTTGCCGCATCAGCGGTAACGAAACTAGCTGGCAGCGGGGGAACAGAGGATCGTTGAGTACCAGCGCAGGACAGAAAGGCTGCAAGGGGCTGGCAGAAACCCCAAGTAAGTGAAACACTTTGTTTTTTCTTTCAGTTCCGCTTAAAGGAAACCCTTGGTGAGAGGTATATGGAGGCTGACACATTTCCTTTTAAATAATGCATATTGCCTGGCTGTCCTGCTGATCCCCTGCCTCTAATACTTTAAGCTGTAAACCCTGAACAAGCATGCAGATCACCTGTCTATGAAAAATGACAAAATTAGCTGCATGCCCGTTTCAGGCATGTGATTTAGACCCTACTGACCAGAAAGACCAACAGAACTGCCAGGCAACTGGTATTGTTTAAAAGAGAATAAATATGGCAGCTTCAATAGGTCTCACACATTTGGTTCCTTTTAAGCCTTGTACTCGCATGCAATTTTGATAGGCTGATTTTACCACATCCATGTAGTATGAGAGCTTACCTACACAATCTGTACATGGTATTCCGGATCTGTTGCCCCTTCTACTACATGGAGGTGGTAACATTGGTCAGTGATTGGCCAATCAAAACTGGATGTGTGTATGCACCTTTATTCTAGAAGAAAAAGTTATTTTTCTGTTGTCTGCATCCTGTGGACATTTGCCCTTGCCTCCTGCCTTGTCCCTCATACCCAAACCTTTGTGTCTGGTCACTAGGAATATAATGCATTTATACAGGGGGGGGGGGGGGAATGGGGCTACCATCACTGATGTCTGACTTCTGTTTTGCTGAACATGCATACATACATGCTCAATAAACAATGCTTTCTACTTTAACACAGGTGATGCAACATATTTGCTTTACTTTTTTTTTGTTGCCATTATAAATCATGTTCTACGTTGTGTTTCAGGTGGATTTTGATGCCCCTCTAGGTTACAAAGAGCCAGAAAGACACACACAGCAGGAAGAGCCCAGTGTAAGTATACAGGAGGAGCATACTGGACTTAATAGAAGTTACTTTGTTGTTCCCATTTATGCCTGTTCATATGGAGGTGTCATTATTCCAAGAAGAAAGTAGCTGGGCATATAGGTTAGCACTTGCGGTCAAATTTTCATTCTATGGAAATGGCACAATACAATAACTCTGTGGGGATTAGTGGAGGTCAAAGCTTAACAGCCATTTCACAGTGTGACCACTTCATGACCTGGTAATTCTTTTGCTTCTGAAGAAGTGGTCACACCAAGAAATGGGTGTTGACCTCCACTATCCCCCGCTGAGATATTGAATTGTGTCATTCCCATGGAATAAAATTTAACCACAACTGCTAATCTATGTGCCCAGCTACTTTCTTCTTAGAATACTGTATTGCTGACATGTGAGCACAGTTTAGTGCAACGCTCACTAGGAGCCTCCCAGCTTGTAACATCTTCCTCCATTTTGGATTATATCACATGGAGGTGTCAATGCCGGCTTTGTGTAATTAAGGGAGCACTTTATCACTTGGAGAACACGGATGTTGGACTAAGTTTTTCTTTAGATAAATGAGGCGATAACTTTAAAAAAAAGATTTGTTTAATTGGGTTGCCTATATTAAATATTACATTTTGTTTAGACAGAGACCATTCATTTAGAAATGTGTACAATAGCTGCAGAAATCAGAATGGGGCCAACACTTTATCACAGCACTGTCCGTTGTAATCATTAGAGATAGTAAATGAGAGGCAAATAATTCTGGTTTGCTTGCAAACTGCATGTAGCTTGGCACTTGGCCAATCAAATGCACTTCCTGTCGATTTTGTTTGGTTCAATTCCAAGCTGCATGTCATTTTCCAGCTCTGCTAACCATATTTTTACACACACACAAAAAGTAAAATATGTAAATCCATATTCATTTTAGCTCTGGGAAGCTGTATCTGATAAAATATTCCATTTCTGTTTGTAGGATATTGAAGCTGATCACAGCGACTATGTGGCAGATATAGGTTTCAGGGTAAGTCTGCACTTTTGCCATGCAGTTGATTATTTGGTTGTCAATCAAGTTATGATGTAAGAAAGTATATTTTATAACCGTTTTTCTCCAGTTTGTGCAAAAAATGAAAACCTTCTGCTCAGTTACTGTAAATGAAGTTAAAGGGACCCTGAGTGCAACATAAAAATGACATTTGGACTTACTTGGGTCTTTCTCCAGCCCCTACCCCCCACCGCCTGTAAGAATCCTGCGCAAGCGGGATTTAGTCTTAGAGAACCGCGCATGCTCAGGACTGTTACGCCAGATAGCGTGATGATGCACGGCGGGGGCACACGGGTGACTTCAGCTAAGGTCGCTGGATTGCCGGGACCAGGACCAAGGAAGGGACCAGGAAGACGCCAGGGGACCTCGCAGGCTACTGGGAGCTGGAGAAAGCCCCAGGTAAGTCCAAATTTCATTTTTATGTTGCGATCAGGGTCCCTTTAAATGACAGCCACTGTCATACCAGGATTACTGTAGATCAGTTGTGTATGTTCATTGTGAAAGCAGCTCTGAACCAGCTGGAGGGTTTCTGTGTTTGACATGAAGTAGATCTGGCCTTGGTAATCCATTCCTATTGAGATCATTGCATTTCACAGGCCACCACTATGCTGAGTTGGGAAAAAACAGCTTTGACTTCGCAGTTGCTTCTACACCAGTCATGGGCAAACTTGGCCCTCCAGTTGTTAAGGAACTACAAGTCCCACAATGCATTGCAGGAGTCTGACAGCCACAGGCATGACTCATAAAGGCAAATGCATTGTGGGACTTGAAGTTCCGTAACAGCTGGAGGGCCGAGTTTGCCCATGCCTGTTCTATACATACACTGCACTTCTTCCTGTGCACTGAGTTACGATATTCACTGGTGTTGGGAGAAGTGTGTTACTTTACAGTCAGGCCCCTTTTACACTTTCTGCGTCATCATGTCGTGGTACTCACCCCACCACAGCTCGTCGCAGTGATTATTAGTTTATAAGGCATGACACTGCTTGCAGTGCGACGGAAGTGGTTCAGGCGGCGCAGAAGTAACGCACAAGCTGCAGTGTTTTACCCTGCAACTCCCAGAAGTGCACTGGGAACCACATGTGTGCTGTGTGTGCTATTGTTACAAATCACACAGCTACAGCAGCGCATAAGTATAAAAAGACCCTAAAGGCCTGAGCCCACTGACGCAGTTGTGTCTGCTATTCAGCTACACTTCAATGTTATAGATGCTGAAAAGCGGATAGAAGCGGATACAACTGCATCAGTGGGCTCAGGCCCTAAGTGCTCATGCACAGAAATGCAACAATAGGTATTCGCATGAAATGTCCACCACATTACAACTCATAGGGGGGGGCTGGGTTAGGGTTGACGCATGCGGCATAATCCATGTGGAGTTCCAGCTCTCATATGTTTCCTACTTCACAAGAAATAATGTGGGAGCTGGAACACGACATGGGGGACAGAGCAGAGGTGGCTACAAGAGGGAGTTGGTGCCTTTGTCGCAGTCATGAAGATTCAGGTTCTGATTGGCAGAATTCAGATCAAGGTTCTGAATTTGAATATGCAAAATGCACCCATATTAGTGGCAGGTAGGGATAGGTCTAAAGGTCCGTACACACGCCGGACTGGAGGCAACGACGGGACCGTCGTCACCTCCCGCTGGGTGGGCGTTCCAACGACAGTCCAGCGTGTGTACGCGCTGTCGGCGGACTGATACGGCTGCTTCTGAGCGATCCACCCGGCGGATCGCTCAGAAACAGCCGTATCAGTCCACCGACAGTGCGTACACACGCCGGACTGTCGTTGAAACGCCCACCCAGCGGGAGGTGACGACGGACCCGTCGTTGCCTCCAGTCCGGCGTGTGTACGGACCTTTAGGCTTCATCCACACATGCATTGATGGACAGTGTAAATCATGATTGTACTGCTTCTTGATATCACAGTCACGTTTCTTGACGAGAGAGCATCACTAAATGGCATATCTGAGAGTGGTGAATCCTTGTTTACAGGCGTAAATGCTGATTACACGGGTAAGTCACCATCTCTAATGATGTGTTCCTGGTTACTTACCCTTTATGCAGTGGCAATTGTTTTTGCTCCAGTTGGGTTCCGTATTTTTTAAATTAAACTACTGTCCTGTAGAAATAAATCTGGATGCTGCAAAGTCAACTATTCACTTCTGGGACCACCTAAAAATATCCCTTTGGCTTTGTCCACATCTAAAATCGATAGATACTTTTTTTTTTTTTTTTTGTGCTTTCTTTTCCCCTCCCTGCACTTAACTGCGCGCTACGACTCTTTACAAAGCGCTTTTGTAAGCGCTTTTGCAGAGCGATTCTGTTTTTTCGGTTCCTGGCGTCAGTCAGGAAGTGAACTCTTTCATCCAGAAATTAATAAATGCAATGTATTTATTCATAAATCGCAAACGCAGTCGCTGGATAAAGCGATTTGTTAGCTTTTTGCACTATTCCTGTACCTTCCTTTGTAGCAAAATCGCCCCCGAAAATGGTGCATGCAGCGCTTTACTGAGCGGAAAGCGGACGAAACGCGCCAATATAAACTGTCCCATAAGGAATCATTGCACAAACGCTTTTAAGGCGATTTTCAAAATCGCTGGTGCGCAAAAAAATGCAAAAGGCCCCAGGTGTGAACAATCCCCCCTCTCTTACATTCAGGACAGCTTAGCAGTTGTAGGAATAGCAGGCTGGCTGGAGACCAGTCTTCATGTTTATCGTTCTGTATATGATGCTGAAACTCTGAAGTCCTCTGTTGTTATCATTTCTAGTTTCACATTAGTATTCTGATGCCTGCAGCTGAGTGAGCTGAATACCTAAAAGTATTCTCCAAACATGAATGACTTTCATTTGTATGCAGCATAAATGAACATGAATAGGAACATTACCCATAGGCCATAGTGGATGAGTCTTTATAGGGCTTATCAATGAGGTTCTACTAACTCTTAGCTAATGTTGATGTTATGCAAATGTATGCAGCTTGTTTATTGAGTAATTAAATGCAGCAGCTGCATCAATTATATCTGTACATGCATGGAGTTGAATAAGCTCATTTTTGGCACAGGTTTGTTTTGATAAGAATGTGAATAAGAACAAAGGAAATATGTTCATTGCTGTGCCAAAATGAGAGCTGGACCAAGGCAGTGGAATAGTTATTGCACAAAATGTTACCTTCTATTTGGTTTGATATGCATTTCATGTACAGACAGCATGCTGTTCGTAGAAGTACACTGAGTGTTTTATTGTTGACGATAGTCACAAGTGTAATGAATTTGTTTATTCATCGGTACCTCCTGACGCTGCCTCGGCAGCAAATGTGGCTGTTTGGTTCAGATCACTTCAGGTTGTCTCTATACTCTCAAATAGCTGTGTCGTAAGTAAACCTCGTTTTTTGTTTTTTTTTTTGTTTACCCTTTTATTTGATATTATTATTTGGTATTTTATCTATATATAGGCCTTCTCTGGCTCTGGGAACAGATTAGATGGGAAGAAGAAAGGAGTTGACCCCAGTCCATCACCACTGAAGCCAGGAGAAATACGGAGGCAAGTATCTGACATGGGCTTTATATGGCACTGCAGTTGTAGCACCTCAAGTAGAGGCTGTGGAGTGTAAAGGTGACCAGACACTTAGCAATTTTTTCCATCAATATCTGGCAAATTTAATCACTCTGATCATATCACAGACGGGCGGGGAAGGGGTGGGATAAATTCAGAGAAGGGGCACAGAGATTCGGGGAAAGTCTGTTATGTTGGAATGCCCCTCCTGCACATGACACCCCTTCCTCTCTTACGCTGCTAACAAGCTAGTTGTCAGCATATTTGGGGGGTCGGAGCGCGGAGCTGGTGTGGGATAGAGCGGTGTGGAGGGGACACAGAGGCATGTCATTGACCAAGTAACATGCTCCTGTGTCCTATTTTTTCCCCTCCATCTGCCTTGGGTACACTTTATTCTTTTTTACAGTATTCAAAACATTAAAGCAAACCTGAACTGAAAAATAAAAGTGAAAATAAACTTACAGGCCTCATACTTACCACCGTCTACTCATCAATCTCTTTCTCCTCTCCCGCATTCCGTTTTCCCGCTGTGACCAATGGAATTCTCTGTCCTCCATTTTAAAAATGATGAGGACCATGCAACAGTTTCCAGGTCAGCACTACGTTAACCTGTAACTCCCACTTGAGTCATAGGGAAGCATAGACATTACCTTGCACATCAGCTGTTTTTTCAGTTATAACTGACAGCAGCTTATATACTGTAGTGGAAAAGGGCCACAAGGCTTTCAGTTTCCAGAGAGACAAGTACGACTAGATCTAGTCGGAACTGGAAGGAAGCGATGATAGAAGAAAATGGAACGTTTCTGCAAGTAACTGACAGCAAGGGAAGTACCGTATGTAATATTCATTTGCCAGTACATCTTGTGTTTATTTTAAATAAATGTACTTGTCTCAGGTTCATGTTAAGGCTGTTTAATATTACAGAATCATCTAACTGCATGTAATTCTGATACAGTACAACAAAACAGATGAAAAATAAACCGTGCAATACTCTTCCACCAGAATTAGTTGTAAACAGATACAGTAAATAACTTTAAAAAGCAAATCTATGTTTTCCTAATAAAGCAAATTGTGATTGCCAAAAAAGGCAGCTTAATTTATATTCCAAACGGTTTACATTTGTGGTATGAAATTCCAGTATTTAGGCTTTATACACTTATGACTGTCATCCATTCTTTTGCAGAGGAATTCCAAACTATGAATTCAAGATCGGCACAATTACTTTCATTAGAAATTCACGGCCACAAGCAAAGAAAGTAGAAGAAGTGAGTTTGTGGTTTTCGTTGATTTTATATTTATGATGAGTGATTATAGCATTTTATACGTGTATTGAACAGAAGAAAAAAATGCCTTCTTTTTGCAGAAAAGAACATTGTAATATATTACAATGTTTATTCACCAAATGTCCTTTCCACTTCTGCAGAAACCATTGAATACTAATATAGCAGCACTTTCTAAAGGTCAATTTCGGAGAGGATAGAGGGAATAATTGTAGCTACTGCTGATTTTTAATGTTTTTTTGTGGAAATTACATTTGGTGAAAACAGTTAAGTAGTATATTAGTTTGTAAACAAGGGTCATCCAGAAAGTACAGTAACAGTCATTTTCATTTAATCAATGAAAGTAAACCTGTGGAAAGAAAAAAAAAGTTACCGTAAATACTTACCAAGGTTTTGGATTCCACCACTGCTTGCCACTCTCCCCTCAGTGTTTAAGTGCAGTCGCAGTGGGCCTGCACAAGTCCTGTCTGCACTGAGGCAGCAACATGGAGTCATTCATGCACAGAGGCAAGGGCATCGAAAGCATTTTAAAAACTTACTCCAGTGCATGCCATTTTATGATGCCTTTTTGTCCATTTTGTTCGAACACAAGTGTGCTCAGGCCCTAACGTGACAGATGCAAGGTAAATTACACTTAAAGAATACCTTGCGTGGCTGATGAAAGCAGTTGGCTGTTACTTTCTGGATGACCCTCATATCTATAGAGCATATACAGCAGGGGTGCCCACACTTTTTCGGCTGGCGAGCTACTTTAACCTCCCTGGCGTTCTATTAAAATTGCCAGGGAGGCTGCGGGAGGGTTTTTTTTTTAATAAAAAAAAAACTATTTCATGCAGCCAACTGAAAGTTGGCTGCATGAAAGGCCACTAGATGGCGCTCCGGAGGCGTTCTTTCGATCGCCTCCGGCGCCCAGAATAAACAAGGAAGGCTGCAATGAGCAGCCTTCCTTGTTTTGCTTATATCGTCGCCATAGCGACGAGCGGAGTGACGTCATGGACGTCAGCCGACGTCCTGACGTCAGCCACCTCCGATCCAGCCCTTAGCGCTGGCCGGAACTATTTGTTCCGGCTGCGCAGGTCTCGGGCGGCTGGGGGGACCCTCTTTCGCCGCTGCTCGCGGCGGATCGCCGCAGAGCGGCGGCGATCAGGCAGCACACGCGGCTGGCAAAGTGCCGGCTGCGTGTGCTGCTTTTTATTTCATAAAAATCGGCCCAGCAGGGCCTGAGCGGCGACCTCCGGCGGTAATGGACGGATATACTCGTCCATACCGTCAAGGAGGTTAAAATTCGCCGAGGCCAGGAGGTCTACCGATGTTTCAAATGCACCTCCCCCCCGGAAATGTAGTTAGGTATAGGTCCCTTCAGTATAGGTTAGCCGGGTATAGGTCTCTTCTGTATAGGTTAGCCGGGTATAGGTCCCTTCAGTATAGGTTAGCTGGGTATAGGTCCCTTCAGTATAGGTTAGCCGGGCATAGGTCCCTTCAGTATAGGTTAGCCGGGTATAGGTCCCTTCTGTATAGGTTAACCGGGTATAGGTCCCTTCAGTATAGGTTAGCCGGGTATAGGTCCCTTCAGTATAGGTTAGCCGGGTATAGGTCCCTTCAGTATAGGTTAGCCGGGTATAGGTCCCTTCAGTATAGGTTAGCCGGGTATAGGTCCCTTCTGTATAGGTTAGCCGGGTATAGGTCCCTTCTGTATAGGTTAGCCGGGTATAGGTCCCTTCAGTATAGGTTAGTCGGGATAGGTCCCTTCTGTATAGGTTAGCCGGGTATAGGTCCCTTCAGTATAGGTTAGCTGGGTATAGGTCCCTTCAGTATAGGTTAGCCGGGTATAGGTCCCTTCTGTATAGGTTAACCGGGTATAGGTCCCTTCAGTATAGGTTAGCCGGGTATAGGTCCCTTCAGTATAGGTTAGCCGGGTATAGGTCCCTTCAGTATAGGTTAGCCGGGTATAGGTCCCTTCAGTATAGGTTAGCCGGGTATAGGTCCCTTCAGTATAGGTTAGCCGGGTATAGGTCCCTTCAGTATAGGTTAGCCGGGTATAGGTCCCTTCAGTATAGGTTAGCCGGGTATAGGTCCCTTCTGTATAGGTTAGCCGGGTATAGGTCCCTTCTGTATAGGTTAGCTGGGTATAGGTCCCTTCAGTATAGGTTAGCCGGGATAGGTCCCTTCTGTATAGGTTAGCCGGGTATAGGTCCCTTCTGTATAGGTTAGCCGGGTATAGGTCCCTTCTGTATAGGTTAGCCGGGTATAGGTCCCTTCAGTATAGGTTAGCCGGGTATAGGTCCCTTCAGTATAGGTTAGCCGGGTATAGGTCCCTTCAGTATAGGTTAGCCGGGTATAGGTCCCTTCAGTATAGGTTAGCCGGGTATAGGTCCCTTCAGTATAGGTTAGCCGGGTATAGGATCCTTCAGTATAGGTTACCTGGGTATAGGGCCGGTGTCTTCCCGCGGTGGTGTCCAGGTATTCACTCCTGGCTCCGGTGGGCAGCGTGAGTGGAGTCGGAACTCGGAAGTTTTCCGCCTCTCCTCCCGATTGGCTGCGTGCCTCTCCTCCCCTGATTGGCTGCGCGCCTCTCCTCCCCTGATTGGCTGCGCGCCTCTCCTCCCCTGATTGGCCAGGCTCTCTCCTCCCCTCCCCTGATTGGCCAGGCTCTCTCCTCCAGCGGCCAGCAGCAGAAACTGCGTTATACAGCTGCTGGCTGCTAAATTCAATGGGACGCGGCCTATTGGCTGCGATCTACCGATCAGGCGGTCGCGATCTACCGGTAGATCGCGATCGACCGATTTGGCACCCCTGATATACAGGATCTTCTAAAAAAAATTAGCATATTGTGATAAAGTTCATTATTTTCAGTAATGTACTGATAAACATTAGACTTTCATATATTTTAGATTCATTACACACAACTGAAGTAGTTCAAGCCTTTTGTTTTTATATTGATGATTTTGGCATACAGCTCATGAAAACCCAAAATTCCTATCTCAAAAAATTAGCATATTTCATCCGACCAATAAAAGAAAAGTGTTTTTAAAACAAAAAAAGTCAACCTTCAAATAATTATGTTCAGTTATGCACTCAGTACTTGGTCGGGAATCCTTTTGCAGAAATGACTGCTTCAATGCGGCGTGGCATGGAGGCAATCAGCCTGTGGCACTGCTCAGGTGTTATGGAGGCCCAGGATGCTTCGATAGCGGCCTTAAGCTCATCCAGAGTGTTGGTTCTTGCGTCTCTCAACTTTCTCTTCACAATATCCCACAGATTCTCTATGGGGTTCAAGTCAGGAGAGTTGGCAGACCAATTGAGCACAGTAATACCATGGTCAGTAAACCATTTACCAGTGGTTTTGGCACTGTGAGCAGGTGCCAGGTCGTGCTGAAAAATGAAATCTTCATCTCCATAAAGCTTTTCAGCAGATGGAAGCATGAAGTGCTCCAAAATCTCCTGATAGCTAGCTGCATTGACCCTGCCCTTGATAAAACACAGTGGACCAACACCAGCAGCTGACATGGCACCCCAGACCATCACTGACTGTGGGTACTTGACACTGGACTTCAGGCATTTTGGCATTTCCCTCTCTCCGGTCTTCCTCCAGACTCTGGCACCTTGATTTCCAAATGACATGTAAAAGTTGCTTTCATCCGAAAAAAGTACTTTGGACCACTGAGCAACAGTCCAGTGCTGCTTCTCTGTAGCCCAGGTCAGACGCTTCTGCCGCTGTTTCTGGTTCAAAAGTGGGTTCATGCTTCCATCTGCTGAAAAGTTTTATGGAGATGAAGATTTTATTTTCAGTATGACCTGGTACCTGCTCACAGTGCCAAAACCACTGGTAAATGGTTTACTGACCATGGCATTACTGTGCTCAATTGGCCTGCCAACTCTCCTGACCTGAACCCCATAGAGAATCTGTGGGATATTGTGAAGAGAAAGTTGAGAGACGCAAGAACCAACACTCTGGATGAGCTTATGGCTGCTATCGAAGCATCCTGGGCCTCCATAACATCTGAGCAGTGCCACAGGCTGATTGCCTCCATGCCACGCCGCATTGAAGCAGTCATTTCTGCAAAAGGATTCCCGACCAAGTACTGAGTGCATAACTGAACATAATTATTTGAAGGTTGACTTTTTTTGTTTTAAAAACACTTTTCTTTTATTGGTCGGATGAAATATGCTAATTTTTTGAGATAGGAATTTGGGGTTTTCATGAGCTGTATGCCAAAATCATCAATTTTAAAACAGATAAAAGGCTTGAACTACTTCAGTTGTGTGTAATGAATCTAAAATATATGAAAGTCTAATGTTTATCAGTGCATTACAGAAAATAATGAACTTTATCACAATATGCTAATTTTTTGAGAAGATCCTGTATTTGCTGTTGTTATGGTTAACAGTATGGCAGTGATTCCTGTACAGACATGTTTGTTCAGCAAAAGTCAGAATGGCATGTACTGTTCTATGAAAATGAGCGGACAAGCAGGGCACATCCTGTTACAGGGAGCACAGTTACTGGCTGAATAAATCCAAACGTTCCCAATGTCTGAAGAAATGACTCCTGTAAAGACAAACTTTAACCAAGAGTAATCACGAATACACAGCCCACCGTGTTCCCTGGGTCTCCCCTTCTCCCAATGTTAACAAATATGTTTGATAATTTTGCTACCTCCCCTCCACCCCCCCCCCCCCCCCCTAAAAAAAAAAGCCCTATGCCCTTATCAATGCTTTACCCCCTCAAAAAATGCCCTTACCCCCTCAAAAAATGCCCTTACTACAGACAAGTGAGTTAGAACATCAGACCAGCATGAGGTGAGATGAGTTATAGCCATGCCCCCTCCAATAGTAAACATTCCAGAATGTACTGCATGAGACCAGGCAGCTGTGGCTCTATAGGACCCAGAGCTTTCCCTCGCCTTAGGTGAGTATCTATAAAATTCTGAAAGGGGGATTATTAGTATATGTGTTAGGAATGCCTTACAATGCCCTTTGTTTTAATCCATCTTATTTTCCTGTAGGACGATACTGTTAATCGCTTTATTGCATTTTCTGGAGAAGGACAGTCCCTGCGGAAGAAAGGCAGGAAACCCTAAAAGACTGTAACCTTGGAAAATAAAGTAATTCAGTGGATCTAGGCTGTCGCCCAGGGATTAAAAACATCTTGACTCAATCTATGGAAATTGGAGTATTTTATCTTATTATTTAAAGACCTTGCGATGATGAAACGCCTGTGACAACCGATCAGCTATCCATATAATTGGACGTTATTTCCAGTAGTTGCTGTCCAGGAAAAGTCCTACTATCAGCAAACTGTCATTGGCCTTAATCAATACAAGATAACTGAACTTATTTATAGTTTACAGGTATCTGACTGAGATATATATCATTTCCTTGTTCTTTATCTCTACACCTATTACCATATTGTGCTGTGGATCCCAACGCTGTCATTCCTGCAGCTGGCCTTTGGTAAGAGTGCACAATGCAGCTTTCAGCCAGCTGCCAACCCAGAAGGTTTATAAACCACACTCTTTAAGGTCATGTCTCTGGGTATTAAATTGCTTTCGTAATACTATTGTAGGTTTTCCTGTTGTTAATATCTTTTTATTTGGTTTTTCAGCAGTATTTTTTATTTGCCTTGGTTGATTGATAATGGTCAGGCTAGATATATACAGTGCATATCTTGGCATCATTTCCAATTTTATGTCCGCATAGGCAATCAGAAATAAAGTATTCACTATATTGAATGGCTTGAGGTTCAATATAAGGGCCCATTTCCATTGCATTTACTGCACTGCACCGGATCTGAAACTTATGCACGGCAATTGAACAGTTTCCATTGTGTGCTGTTTGTGTGGTCCGGTGCAATCCGAGAATCTGCAGAGTGCTGTGGATTGTCGCAGCACGCATCCGGATCCCGTTATCGCTAATCAGCGGCTGCGTCCGGACCATGACTTGAAGTACCCGTAGTGGGATGCGTTGCGATCATCTCATCCCACCGCTAGTGCAAATGGGCCCTAAACCTTGGAGACAGTCGTTTCATGTCAGTCACCGACTACAAACAAGATGAACAAAAACAAAAGTGAGTGTTCAAAGTGAACCTAACTTAACTGCTTTCGGACCGAAGCAGTACGAATCTACGTCCAGCAGGTGGTGCTGTGGCTCTGACTGGACGTAGATTCTACTACTTCGGCACTACCGCCAATATCGCCACTCTGCACCTGCCGCAATTAGCTCGCTCTGCCTTCTTTAAGACGGCAGAGCTCTGTGAGCAAGTCAGGAGCCGCATTCATTGGCTCCTGACCGTGTAATCACTGTGAGCCAATCACATTGGCCACATTGATATATAGCGTCAGGAGTTAATGAAAGCGGCTCCTGACCAGCTGACAGCTCTCTGCCGTCATAGAGATGGCAGAGTGAAGAGCCTGCGGCGATGGGACAGCATGTATGTGCAGCGATTCTTCAGGAGGCAGCATTTTACGGTACCAGCAGTCTCTGGTCCTTAAGAGGGCAGAGACTACTGGTATGGAAATGGTAAAAGAGGAACCTTAAAGGAAACATCTGAGAATATAAAATAAATCAGATATACTTACCTGGGGCTTCCTCCAGCCTCTGGAATCCTATGTGTCCCTAGCCACAGCTCCACTCCAAGATGGTCTCCCGGGCCCCCTCCATAGCAGACGCCAACCTGGACAGGTCAGGGCCTCTGCGCATGAGTTAGTGCGTGGTCGCACTCCCGTACCTGGGAGCATTGTGCGTAGACGCAGTACTTCTGCGCCTGTGCAGGACGATCCCGGTAAGAGGATCGCGAGCGGTGCAGCTACATGCTAGCGTGGGCAGAGGTCACCAACCTGACTAGGTCGGCAGCTGCTACAGCGGGGACCCCAGAAGACTGGCTTGGAGCAGAGCTGCATCATGGGACATATAGGCATCCAGGGCTGGAGGAAGCCCCATTTAAGTAAATCTGACCTTTTTTTTTTACATTCTCAGATGTTCCCTTTTATCAAGGATTGAACTTCATCTCAGTCAGTAGCTGATACCCCGTTTCCCATGAGAAATCTTTACCTTTTCTTGAATAGATCATCGGGCGGGTCTGTGTGGCTGAAATTGTGGTGAAACTACTGCTACAAAGCGATGTCATGAACATGGTCCTGACAGTTTGTTTTCTGTGAACCCCGTTGCATTGTGGGAAATAACGGCCTTTTCCAACTGCCAAGCAAGCAAAATCTTCCTCTGTGTCACCATCAGAATGTTAATCAGGGAAAAGGAAAGATTTTACAAAGGGGAAACACTGACTAAATAATCTATAAATAAATATTGTAAAAAAAAAAAGCAAACACCAGGAAAGACCACTTAAAAGGTGGATGGATGGGGATAAAAGAAGAGGGGGGGAAAATAAGTAAGGGCTCATTTCCACTAGGAGCGATTCTCTCCAATTTCACGCACACAAATCCAGAATTGCAGCCTATTGAAAACAATAGACTGCTTCCGTATTTGCTTGCGCCATTAATGCATCCAGATCCCTATAGCCGTGCCAGGATTCAGATGCGTAATCATGCTGCACAAGAGCCAGCGTTCATCTTGGAGATGGATGCTTGGCTCTGGTTAGAAACCCAGCCAAAGAGGGATGGTTGGTGGCAACTTTTAGAAGAGGACAAAGGCCACCCAGGGCTGTAGCACAGCGAGTAATATGGGTGCCAGCAGCTAGTTGGTAAAATGGGTGCTGCATAGACTGCAATCGCATGTTATGTGCGACACAAATGGTAACATGGAAGTTCATTGATTTTTATGTTAATTTTCATAACACAGAAAGTGTTCCTGCGCATTGCAATGTAACTCGCCCGTAAACCTTTATCACTATGCACGTGATTTCCCATCAAGTTCATTGTGTTGAACCCACCTATGTTAGTGCTAAAACAAACCCTGCTGTGCATCGGTAACCAGAATACGAAATCACTTTCCTGCACTAGTCTCCTATCTAGTGTTAAAGAGCCCTTACCTCACAGAGGTGTTTCAGTGGGGGAATCTCTATTATTATTATTACTATTTTATTTTTTTATTTATACAGCACCAACATATTTTGCAGAGCTTTAAAAAGCACAATAAGACGACAAGGGGAACATAGGTAAAACCAAAAAAATGTACAGCAGAGTCTCAAGCAGCATAAATATTGCAACAAAAACAGTAAACATTAGGAGGATGACCCTGCCCTTGCGAGCTTACAATCTCCATTTGATTTACTATAGCAGAGGTGGGCATTTTAAATGGGATGCACAGAGTTCTGCTTTTTTATTATTCTCTCCAATCCTATCAATACGGCTTCCATTTTACCCTCCCCTTACATTTTCATCTCCTGTTCTCTGTCTTTTCCCTATCTCAAGAATAAGGCCTCTTTTCCACGAACTGTTGAGCTGTGTGTTTGGCAAGCAGCTACCAGGCAGCAGTGAGCAGTTGTGAGAGTTTGAGAGGCATTTCACTGCCTATCAACAGTTCGTGGAAAAGAGGCCTAAAGATGGTCAATTACATGCTCATAATTCTGGCTTGCATGCAAATGTAATGCAAATTATATGCAACTTGGAATTGGGCCAATTATATGTAATTTAATTTCTAGTTGGGTCTATTACGAGATGCATACAATCTGCATGCACAACAGTATTACATCTAGAGATGGCCCAAACGGTTCCAGGCGAACTTCCGGTGGTTCGCGTTCGCCATGTAAGGCGAACTTTTCCGGAAGTTCGGTTTGCCACCATAGTGCACCATTAGGGTCAACTTTGACCCTCTACATCACAGTCAGCAGGCACATTGTAGCCAATCAGGCTACACTCTCTCCTGGAGCCACTCCCCCCTTATATAAGACAGGCTCCGCCGGCCATTACACTTACTTGTGTGCCTGCAATAGTGAGAGAAGGGACAGCTGTTGGCAGACTCTCATAGGGAAAGATTAGTTAGGCTGTTATAGGCTTGTTAGCTTGTTCCTAGCTGATTCGTATTGCTAAAATAGCACCCCACAACAGCTCTTTTGAGAGCTAATCTTTCTTGTGATCTATTTTTTTTCTGTGTGTCCCACTGACACTTGTGTTGCTTAGACAGCCTTGATAATGCATACTGTGTGTGTGCCACTGCCAGACCCAGCACATTCACTGACTACCTGTGTGTGACAGGTGCACGTTGTAATACCCAGTACTGCATATACCTACCTGTTGTGTTGAGTGCACCCACCTCATCACTGCATATACCTACCTGTTGAGTGCACCCACCTCATCACTGCATATACCTACCTGTTGTGTTCAGTGAACCCACCTCATCACTGCATATACCTACCTGTTGTGTTCAGTGAACCCACCTCATCACTGCATATACCTACCTGTTGTGTTCAGTGAACCCACCTCATCACTGCATATACCTACCTGTTGTGTTCAGTGAACCCACCTCATCACTGCATATACCTACCTGTTGTGTTCAGTGCACCCACCTCATCTCTGCATATACCTACCTGTTGTGTTCAGTGCACCCACCTCATCACTGCATAAACCTACCTGTTGTGTTGAGTGCACCCACCTCATCACTGCATATACCTACCTGTTGTGTTGAGTGCACCCACCTCATCACTGCATATACCTACCTGTTGTGTTGAGTGCACCCACCTCATCACTGCATATACCTACCTGTTGTGTTGAGTGCACCCACCTCATCACTGCATATACCTACCTGTTGTGTTGAGTGCACCCACCTCATCACTGCATATACCTACCTGTTGTGTTGAGTGCACCCACCTCATCACTGCATATACCTACCTGTTGTGTTGAGTGCACCCACCTCATCACTGCATATACCTACCTGTTGTGTTGAGTGCACCCACCTCATCACTGCATATACCTACCTGTTGTGTTGAGTGCACCCACCTACCTACGTGAGTGCACGCAGTGTGATATACCACTCCGTGCATACCTGTTAACTGCACCTGTGTGACTGCACATTGTATTAGTCAAGCCAGTGCATACCTTTCACTTCATCCCCCCCCCCCTGATATGGACAAAACAGGAAAAGGTAGAGGCAGAGCAAGTTACACCACCTCATATGTCAGGCGCCACTATGGACGTAACGTGTGAGGAGGATGATGATGAAGTACCTGCTGTTGGTGCAGTTTTGGAGGTGTCGGAGGCAAGCGAAGCTGGGCAGGATGATTATGATGATTCGGATCCCACGTATGTTCCCAATAGAGGAGATGAACAGGGGGACAGTTCAGAGGGGGAGTCAAAGAGGAGTAGGAGGAGACGAGTTCCTGAAAGAAGCAGGAGAACCAAATAGAACCGCAATCTGTTAAAAGTAGAAGACTCAAAAACTTGCAATTCATGGATGCGATTTAGCGTCTGGGATACCGTTGGTGAATGCGAGTCTTCTACTCTTAACAGATTGCGGTTCTATTTGGTTTGTGAGCCGTCAGTTGTTGTGTGTGTGTGTATACTGTATGCCTCCGAGGAAGCGGTTTTTAACCGTGAAACACGTGTCAGGCTGTCCTTTTGTGATATGGAATCCTGAAATTGTTTTTCTCGCATGCCTATCCGCAATCTTGAAGAAATTTGAAAAGGAAGAATGAAAGACTATTTGTTCATTTAAAACCCCGTATTTGTAGTTGTGGAATGTATCTAGTATTGTAATTAGGGGTGGAACAAAACTACTGGATTGTAAGTGTTATTGTCATTTAACAACATGTTGTTATTGAGAGTCACGCTGGACCAGCTCTCCTGGCTGCTCTTAACAAACAAGTGGATCAGTGGCTGACCCCACACCAGCCAGAGATCGGCAACGTGGTGTGTGACAACGGCAGCAATCTCCTTTCCGGTTTGAATTTGGGAAAGCTGACACATGTACCCGGCATGGCACATGTGCTGAATCTAGTCATTTAAAGATTTGTGTTAAAGTACCCAGGCTTAGAGGACTTCCTGAAGCAGGCCAGGAAGTTGTGTGGGCATTTCAGGCGGTCTTGCACGGCCATGACACGCTTTGCGGACATTCAGGGGAGAAACAACTTGCCAGTGAGACGCTTGATATGTGATAGCCCGACTCGCTGGAATTCGACCCTGGTCATGTTCTCTCGCCTGCTAGAACAGGAGAAAGCCGTCACCCAGTACCTGTACAATTACAGTAGAAGGACACAATCTGGGGAGATGGGAATGTTGTGGCCCAACAACTGGACACTGATGCGAAATGCATGCAGGCTTATGCGGCCGTTTGAGGAGGTGACCAACCTGGTGAGTCGCAGTGAAGGCACCATCAGCAACTTGATCCCGTACGCTTACTTTCTGGAGTGTGCCGTGCGTAGAGTGGTGGATCAAGCTGTGGAGGAGCGTGAAGAGGAACAGTTATGGCAGGAACAGTTGTGGGAGCAATTTACATCAAAACCACCTGCAGCAGCACAGAGGGGGGAGGAGGAGGAAGAGTCGTGTGGGGAAGAGGAGTCAGACTCGGATGATGAGGAAGGTGTTTCTGTGGAGGAGGCAGTGGCAGAAGAACAACCGCAGCAGGCGTCGCAGGGGGCTTGTGCTGCTCAACGTTCCCGTGGCTGGGGGAGAGGAGGAGGACTTACCTGACGTCACTGAGGAAGAGCAAGAGGAGATGGAGAGTACGTCTGGATCCAACTTTGTGTAGATGGCGTCTTTCATGCAGTCCAGCATGTTGAGGGACCCCTGTATAAAAAAAACTCAAGGGGAAAGAGCTGTACTGGGTGGCCACGCTACTAGACCCTCGGTATAGGCACAAAGTGGCGGACATGTTACCAAGTCACCTGAAGGCAGAAAGGATGCAGAACAAGCTGGCAAGTATGCATTACAATGCGTATAAGGGTGATGTCACAGCACAACACAATGAAAGTACCACTGCCAGTAATCCTCCCATGTCCACGCAGGCAAGGACAGGACACTCCAGCGATCTCATGGTGATGTCAGACATGCGGACATTCTTTAGTCAAACGCCTCGCCTTAGCCCTACTGGATCCACCCTCCACCAACGCCTGGCCCGGCAGGTAGCCGACTACCTGGCCTTAAGTGTGGATGTAGACACTATGAGAAGCGATGAACCCTTCGACTAATGGGTGCACAGGCTTGACCTGTGGCCAGAGCTGTCCCAATTTGCCATCCAACTTCTGTCTTGCCCTGCCTCAAGCGTCCTGTCAGAAAGGACCTTCAGCGCAGCTGGAGGCATTGTCACTGAGAAGAGAAGTCGCCTAAATCACAAAAGTGTTCAGTACCTCACCTTTATCAAAATGAATGAGGCATGGAACCCGCAGGGCTAGTGCACGACCGAAGACTAAGTCACACAGCATCTCTGCCTGCATGCCGCTTGCCTTCTCCGCCACCACCAACAGAGTCTAGGACTCCAGGTGGATTCCTGAATTTTTAAGGCCGCTGCTAGCAGCGGCCGCCATACTAATTTTTCTGGTGAGTGTACATGCCTGCCTAATTTTTCTGGCTGCAGTGCAGCTGCAACAACAAAACAAAAGGCATGTACAAGAGCCCATTCACCTTCGTGATCATTACCTTGTCACGGTGAAGGGGCTTGCGTATCACAATGAAGCAATGACCGCCGGCTATATGAGTGTCTCGGGGGGTGGCACACCAAAGATAATAAGGTCGTTGCTTCATTGTGGAAAGACCAAATTTGATCAGCTGGACAGTCACTGTTGTTCTATCATTGAGCTACCACAGCCCGGTGACCATATTGGCTTGAAAACAGCCACGGCCTGCACTCTCGCCATGGTGCGCACCAGCACAGCCGTCACTACGCAAACAGCTGTTTGCGGTGCGTTACACAGCGAGTTTGGTGTGTCAGTGTGAAGCAGTACTCTAATTACACTCCCTGATTGATGTATATGTTACGGCCAGAACCCGAAGTTTGGCCACTTCTAGTTCTGGCCGGCCACTTCGGGTTCTGGCCGGCCAATTTGCGAAGTGGCCGCTGCGCTGCGGCCAATGTTAGAAATGGATTGTTTACTCTGATATTAATGTATCTTCTGGCCGCAGCGCAGCGGCCAAACGTAGAACCACTTAGTTAATTTGTTGCAATTAAGCCGGCGGCTTTTTATCTGCCTCTCTCTCTCTCCTCTTATGGCCAGCCGGCGGGGGACACGCGAGTCCCCCAGAGTCGTTCGTCGCAGCAGGGGCAGCAGAGCGGGGAGGCTGCAGACATTGCTTCTGCCAGCACCCGCTCTGCAAGAACGGCAGGCTTCCCTGCCGCGACGAACGACTCCGGGGGGACACTCGTGTCCCCGCCGGCTGCCCATAGGAGAGCGAGAGAGGCGGGGGGTGGGGGGGAGAAGGAGAGACAGGCAGATAAAAAGCCGGCGGCTTGAATGGTTACATTGCCGCCGGCTTAATTGCAACAAATTAATACGTTTGGCCGCTGCGCTGCGGCCAGAAGATACATTAATATCAGAGTAAACAATCCATTTCTAACATTGGCCGCAGCGCAGCGGCCACTTCGCAAATTGGCCGGCTAGAACCCGAAGTGGCCGGCCAGAACTAGAAGTGGCCAAACTTCGGGTTCTGGCCGTAACATATACACATGCAAGATGTTTTACAGCACGTTAGGCCTGCAATTTAGCATTCAATGGGATTTCTGTCCTTAAAACGCTGCTTTGCGTCAAATCCAGATTTTTCCCCGGGACTTTTGCCGTGTATCCCACTCCACCATGCCCCCTTCCAGGTGTTAGACCCCTTGAAACATCTTTTCCATCACTTTTGTGGCCAGCATAAAGGTTTCTAGTTTTCAAAGTTCGCCTCCCCATTGAAGTCTATTGCGGTTCGTGAATGTTCGCGCGAACCGAACCTTCCGCGGAAGTTCGCGAACCGAAAATTGGAGGTTTGGGCCATCTCTACTTGTTGACCATCTCTAATCACTAGAGAGATAATTAATGAGATGCAAATTCTACTGACTTGAGGCACCTTGTTGTAGCAGCCGCTCTCACTTTGGATTGGTCCATCGTCAAGTTGCATAATAACTACCAAAAACTGCACCCCATTGATCATCTCCACTGTTTCCTCTTACAGCATCATGGTAGCACAGCATAGTCCTGTTGCCAGAGCTGCAAAGAAGAATCACTTTCAAAGGACAGCTCTGGAAATTTTTAGCTGTCAGGCAGACTGAAAGGACACCTGAAGCCAGAGGTATAGGGGGGCTTCCATATGTATTTCCTTTTAAGAAATACTAGTTGCCTGGCTGTCCTGCTGATCCTCTGCCTCTAATATCTTTAGCCATAGACCCTGAACAAGCATATGCAGATCAGGTGTTTCTGACAAGATTAGCTCGATGCTTGTTTCTGGGCAGATTCAGCCACTTCTGCAGCCAAATAGATCAACAGGTCTGCCAGGCAACTGGTATTGTTTAAAAGGAAATAAATATGGCATCCTCCATATACATTTCGCTTCAGGTTCCCTTGAAATGGATGCTAAATAAACTTTTGCCTTCTTAAAACATAAGGTATTTGCAATAATTCAAGTTTAACCACTTAAAGACCATGGGCTTAAAGTGAACCAGAGACGAAGCACCCTTGTGTATTTTACCATAGAAATCAGTGGGAACATTAGAGAAAACATTTACCATGCTCTCTGTTCCATCCTCACTGCTAAAAGTGTCTGTTATCTAGCTGAGATAAGAATCCCGGACTGAGCATTGATTCTGGCTTTGCTATAATGACTCAGCTATAATGATTCCTGAGCAAAGCCAGCAGGGGGCAGGCTTGGACTTGAAGACAGCAAAGAACACAGTCTCAGCTATAATTATTCTGTAGCAAAGCCAGACCGACTGCTTAGTCGGGATTCTTATCTTAGAGGTGATAACAGGCAAATTAAACAGAGAACAATGTAACAAAGAGCAGATTAGGTGTTTACTGTCATGTTCCCACTGATTTATAAGGTAAAATACATGAGGTTGCTTCATCTCTGGTTCTCTTTAAACCCCCCTAAAGACCAGGCCATTTTTTACAAACTAGGCCACTGCAGGGCCGTACAACTCAGCACACAAGTGATTTTCCCCCCTATCTGCCCAACAGAGCTCTCTTGGTGGGCTTTGATCGCTCCTCGAGTTTTTTTTTCAGCTGTCATAGGCTTCAGCCTATGACAGCGGATCGCTTTGGTGTCTCCCAGGGGGACAGCCGTCACAGGACACAGTGGAACGCCGGTAGTCAAAAAATAAAATGCGTGAAAATCGCTATTGTGAGCAATTTTGATTTCAGATGTAAACAAAGCCTAAGAGATTTTTTATCGCTATATTACCGGCAGTGATAATTTCAGCATTTTTTTCTACATTCACTAACATTTTTCTGCATACGGAAACAGTGCGTAAAAAAATTGGGGAAACATGCATAATTATGTAGTAAACATGCGGAAATCAAGTGGCATAAAAAAATTGTCAAATTTTTTTTTTAAATTAAAGTCCAGCAAACACAGCGCTCAAGGCTCCAGACTCCATTTAAGTCAATGGGAAGCTAACTATATCACCAAGTACTTGTACGTGATATAAAATCGGTAGTTACGCAAGTAAGAAATAATGCACCCATTTTTCTTTGTGAATTTTGATATTTTTGCTGGAATTACTGACTTTTGCGGACTTTTACCACACTTTTTAAGCCTGCGGCAAAACAATGCATACAATTTTACACATGCAGTAAATAACCATACGTAAAATTTTGCAAATGCCAAGATGGTCTTATTTTAGTCGTTAATTTATCGCAAGTGCATTTCCGCATGCGGAAAATGATTGTGAATAGAGCCCATTGAGGTTAGCCCGCAACTTGGTCCCAGTCTTCAATTTCGGCCCACTTTGGGCTCTATTCACAATCACACATGCGGTAAGAAATTTTTGAACGCTATATTACCTCAAGTGATAATTTCCGCATTTTTTTCCACATTCACAATAAACATTTTCCGCATGCGGGAACAATGCGTAAAAAATTGGGGAAACATGCGTAATTACATAGTAACCATGCGGAAAGCATGCGTTAAAAAAGTGGCATTAAAAAAAACTTCACCCCCCCCCCCAAAAAAATTAACCTATTTTGGTTCCTGGACGTAGAAACTACGTCCAGGAACCATGCGCGCTACCGCACGTTCCCGGCCCGCGGTTCGTTAGCCAGGCAATCAGTGAATTGGGCTACGGTGCCCGATCACTGATTCCTCTCCCCCCGCTGAAAAAGCAACAGCTTCTCTCGTAAGCTTTGCTTTTTCTGGCTGTTCCCTCCCCGATGCGTCACTCTAAGTGTGTGTTACGCTTAGAGTGACGTCATGTAAACAAACTCATGGCCGCCATCTTGTGGCCAAAAAGTAATACTACAACCAAAAGTAAAAAAAAATTAAAATCAACACACATTTACATTTTAACCACTTCCGGATTCTCGGAGCGTATATACACGCCCCTGAATCCAGAAGTGTATACCATGGAAACGGCCGCTCGTATGAGCGGCCGTTCCATGTCAGTTCACAGAGGGTGTCTCCGTGAACACCCTGCGAGCCGATCGGCGGCTCGCAGGGTAAATGTAAACACACGGGGAAGATCTTCCCCGGTGTTTACATGTATACGGCGCTGCTGCGCAGCAGCGCCGTAGAGGAGATCGGCGATCCCTGGCCTCTGATTGGCCGGGGATCACCGGCATCTGATAGGCTAAAGCCTATCCCATCAGGCGCAGGACGGATTTCCGTCCTGCGCCGCTCACAGGGGGAGGGAGAGGGAAGGGGAAGGAGGCCAGGAAGCGCTGCGGAGGGGGGCTTTGAAGAGCCCCCCCCCCGCAAGCGCAAGCAGCCGGCGGCGATCAGACCCCCCCAGCAGGACATCCCCCTAGTGGGGAAAAAAGGGGGGAAGTCTGATCGCCCTGGCTGCTAGCTGATCTGTGCTGTGGGCTGGAGAGCCCACGCTGCACAGATCAGCATAAAATTTCATGGTGTGGAAGTGGTTAAACCTATTGTTTACCTCCCACCCTCCCAAAACTACCCAAATAAAATGTTTAATATTGAAAAAAAAAAAAAACATTACAATAAAAAAAAAAAAAATGTAAATATTTACCTAAGGGTCTAAGCTTCTTAAATATCAATGTAAAGATGATATATTTCTATTTTTTTTTTTTTTTTTAAACTTGTAAATAGTGATAGATGCAAAACGGAAAAAATGCACCTTTTATTTCCGAATAAAATATTGTCGCCATACATTGTGATTGGGACATAATTTTAACGGTGTAATAACCAGGACATATGGGCAAATACAATACGTGACTTTTAATTATGGAGGCATGTATTATTTTAAAACTATAATGGCGGAAAACTGAGAAATAATGATTTTTTCAGTTTTTTTCTTATTCTTCCTGTTAAAATGCATTTACAGTAAAGTGGCTCTTAGCAAAATGTACCCCCCCCAAAGAAAGCCTAATTGGTGGCGGAAAAAACAAGATATAGATCAGTTCATTGTAATAAGTAGTGATAAAGTTATAGGCTAATGAATGGGAGGTGAACATTTCTCAAGTGAAAACGACGGAACGCGAATGGGTTAAAGTCCAGCAAACACAGCGCTCCAAACTACATTTAAAGAGAACCCGAGGTGGGTTTGAAGAATTTTATCTGCATACAGAGGCTGGATCTGCCTATACAGCCCAGCCTCTGTTGCTATCCCAAACCCCCCTAAGGTCCCCCTGCACTCTGCAATCCCTCATAAATCACAGCCACGCTGCTGACAAACAGCTTGTCAGAGCTGGCTGTGTTTATCTCTTATAGTGTCAGTCTGCTGCTCTCCCCGCCTCCTGCAGAACTCCAGTCCCTGCCTGCATCCCTTCCCTCCCTGCTAATTGGAGGGAAGGGACGGGGGCAGGGACCGAAGCTATGCAGGAGGCGGGGAGCAGCTGAGACTGACACTACAGATGTAAACACAGCCTCACAGCACGGCTGTGATTTATGAGGGATTGCAGAGTGCAGGGGGACCTTAGTGGGGTTTGGGATAGCAACAGAGGCTGGGCTGTATAGGCAGATCCAGCCTCTGTATGCAGATAACATTCTTTAAAGGGAAGGTCCAAGCAAAAAAAAAAAAGAGTTTAACTTACCTGGGGCTTCTACCAGCCCCATGTAGCCATCCTGTGCCCTCATAGTCACTCACTGCTGCTCCAGTCCCCCGCTGGCAGCTTTCTGACCTCGGAGGTCAGGGCCGCATTGCGTACATTTTTACGCATTCCCGCTAGTGCAGGAACATTAACATATACATTTTTACGTGTTAGTGGTGCAACGCATACATTTTTGTTCCTGCACTAGCTGGAATGCGTAAAAATGTATGCAATGCGGCCCTGACCTCCGAGGTCAGAAAGCTGCCAGCGGGGGACTGGAGCAGCAGTGAGTGACTACGAGGGCACAGGATGGCTACATGGGGCTGGTAGAAGCCCCAGGTAAGTGAAACTCATTTTTTTTTGCTTGGACCTTCCCTTTAAACACACCTCGGGTTCTCTTTAAGTCAAGGCTCCAGACTACATTTAAGTCAATGGGAAGCGAAATATATCACCAAGTACTAGTAGGTGATATAAAAAAAAAATCAGTTAAGTCAGAAATAATGCGCCCCTTTTTATTTGTGAATTTCTTTTTTTTTGCGGAAATTACCGACATTTGTGTACTTTACCGCACTTTTTACACATGCGGGTAAATCATGCATACAATTTTACGCATGCAATTTTGTGAATGTCAAGATGGTCTTATTTCAGTCAGGAATTTACCGCAAGTGCATTTCCACATGCGAAAAATAATTGTGAATAGAGCCCTTTGTATTTGAGTTTGACACTCCTGGATTGTAAACTGCAAAGGCAGGGACCTGTTTTTTTTGTTTCCTGTTTCTGTGTATTTTATCAAATTAACATGTATTGGCAATGTTTTCAAACTACACATTAATGTATGTATTTGTAGTTGAGTCACTGGATGTCCTGATTGTACAGTGTGTTGAAATGCTTATGCACTGTATCAATGATCCACATTATTGTAGGTTTTATTCTATGTACAGCGCTATGGAAGATATTGGCCCTATATAAATAATCATTCTCTGTATTGGTCTCCAGATTAAGATCAAGTCCTGATCCGTTCAAAGTGCCTCCCAACCCCTCCTCCCATTTATGGACATAGTTTGGCATTTAGATCTCGAGTTTACTAAAGTGGACTTGAACTCAGAACTTCCTCTCTGCTCTAAAGGATACGCAACGCATAATAACCTTAGGGCCTGTTTCTGCTACACGCGGTGTGATGCGGTTACTGCACCGCATCATACTGCACAAAAACTAAAATCAATGCGCGACAGTGGAACAGTTTGTATTGTGTGCTGGTTCTCGCACAGCCGCATCCACGTCCCGTCTCCTCCAGCGGGCGGCTGCATCTCCCAATGCGGAAGGGAAGCGAATGGGAGCGGAAGTGATGCGTAGCCGCATCGCATCCCATCCGGCAGTGGAAACAGGCCCTTAAAGAAAAACATAAAGAAAAACAAAACTGTTATAGCTGATACAAATCCTAATATAAATCTGCAGTGTTTCTGCTTTCATAGAAGCAGACATATCGTTAACATTGTTAACTGTGTTTACCAATTAATACAATACAATAACATTTCTATAGCGCTTTTCTCCCATAGGACTCAAAGCGCTTAGGCTCTCTCAGATTCAGTAATTAGTAGGATGAAGTATTCACACAACAAAAGTTATATTTCTGCAAATGCCAGACTGAACAGGTGGGTTTTCAGTCTGGATTTAAACACGTCCAGGGATGGGGCTGTCCTGATCTGTTGAGGTAAGGAGTTCCAAAACGTAGGGGCAGCATGACAGAAGGCTCTGGGACCAAAAGTTTCCAAGTGGACTCTGGGTATGACTAGATTATTAGAACCTGTGGATCTGAGAATGCGGGGATTGCTACGCAGCTGTAACATATATTTCATGTATCCAGGGCCTAGATTATTCAGGGATTTAAATGTCAGTAGGCCGATCTTGAATAGGACCCTGCATTCTATAGGTAGCCAGTGAAGGGAATGCAGGACTGGCGTTATGTGGCAGTGACGGGGTTGGTTGGTTAGCAGTCTGGCAGCAGTATTCTGTATCAGCTGTAGGCGGTACAAGACCTTTTTTGGAAGGCCAGTGTAGAGAGCATTGCAGTAGTCCAGTCGGGATGTGATGAAGGCGTGGACTAAGGTTGGCAGATCTTCTAGGGGTGTGAGGTGCTTGATTTTTGCAATGTTCTTCAGGTGAAAATAGGATGATTTCACCACAGCAGAGATTTGAGTTCTGAAGTTTAAATCCCCATCAATTAGAACTCCCAGGCTACGCACATGATCAGAGCTGCGTAGATCCGTGCCTCCTATTCCCAGTGGTGAAGACTGCAAGTTAAGTTGTTTTGTTATCATGCTCTGCCCTCCAATCAGAAGGACTTCAGTTTTGTCTGCATTTAGTTTCAGCCTGTTGTCATTCATCCATTGCTGTAGTTCACGTGAGCAGGCGTTTATAGTTAGAGTTGGGTCTGTCACACCAGGCTTGAAGGAAAGATATAGTTGGGTGTCGTCTGCATAGCAGTGGTATGTCAGGCCATGTTTTTAGATTAGTTTTCCCAACGGTAGCATGTAAATCGTGAAAAGCAGGGGAGAGAGGATTGAGCCCTGGGGCACCCCATACTTAAGTGTTACAGGGGTGGACAGGAAGGGCCCCATAGACACTTTGTGGGTTCTGCCACTCAAGAAGGATTGGAACCACTGAAGTACTATGCCATCAATGCCACAGTATTCCTGTAGCCTGTTTATCAAGATGTCATGGTCAACTGTGTCAAAAGCTGCAGAAAGGTCTAGCAGTATGAGGATCGAGCACTCTCCTCTCTCTCTTGCCATGAGCAGGTGGTTGCATATTTGGATGAGGGCAGTTTCAGTGCTGTGGTGTTTCCTGAAGCCAGACTGGAATGGGTCATAACTGTTATTTTGTAGGATTCTGGCTTCTAGCTGGAGGTATACAGCTTTTTCAATTAGCTTGCCCAGAAAGGGGAGGTTAGAGACAGGTCTGTAGCTGGTCATTGCATCTGGGTCCAGGGAGGTTTTTTTGAGGAGAGGCCTGATGATTGCTTCCTTCAGTAAAGCAGGAAATATCCCTGATTGTAAAGAAACAGTTAACAATTTTGAGGAATACCGGTACGAACAGGTCGGGGCAGTTCAACATGAACTGTGTTGGGCCAGGATCCAGGTCACAGGTAGTTAGGCGGACGTGAAGGAGGATGCTTGATGTGACTTCTTCATCAATTTCTTTGAAGTTTGACCAAGGTGTTACGTTGTCTCTGCTAATGGTCTTCGGCGCTATATTAGGCTCAGATGCTGTAAGTTGGATGGCGGACCTTATAGCGGAGACTTTGTCTGTGAAGAAATGGGCAAATTGGTCACAGAGGTCCTTTGAAGACTCAATATTAAGTTTTTGACATGCTGGGTTGCAGAGTTTTTCCACGGTGCGGAACAGTTGGGCTGGTTTGTTAACTGCATTTGCAATCTCTTGTGATAAAAAAGAATGATTTTTTTCCCGTGATTACCTTTTGGTAGCTCTTCAAGTGGAAGATTAAGGCATGTTTGTCTTCTGGGGACTGAGATTTGCGCCACAGCCACTCAAGTTTTCGGCCTTGTCTTTTCAGCTCTTTTATAGCGTTATCAAACCACTGTGCATGATGGTGTGGAGTAAGATATTTGGTGCGCAGAGGAGCAATGGTCTCAAAGGTGGAGGACACACATTTGTTGTATTTAAACACCAGAGTATCAGGGTCCAAGCTGGAGTCAGTCAATTCATCAAAGCTAAGGTTATCTCGGATATGTTGAGGTGTTAGCCCGTTTAATCGGCGATATTTTATTTGATTCTTGACCTGGTGTTTGACGGCTGGTATTGAGAGGGAGAAGTGGATAGTGTGATGGTCTGACCAGGCAACAGGATTAATTTCCACATTGGCTATTGACAGCCCAGTATGGAATATAAGGTCCAGAGTGTGACCTTTCCTGTGAGTAGCAGAGCCGATTGATTGGAGGAAGCCCAGTTCATGTAAGGCACAAGGTAGCTCTTTTCCAAATTGTGAAGAGGAGTCGTCCACCCATGTATTGAAATCTCCAAGAACAATCCATCTGGGGTGTTCCAGTGTTAGGTTGCATAGGAGGTCTACAAGTTCCTCAAGGAAGTCTGAGTATTTTTCTGGTGGAAGGTAGATCAGCAATATGTTAATGTTTTCCTCAGCTGAAAGTTGCACCCCCAAGCATTCAAACGAGTTGGTAGGACCTACAGTGAGTGGTCTGATTTTCAATGCTGATCTAAAGCAAAGTGCAACCCCTCCTCCCCTGCGTTCTTTCCTGTTGCAGTATATCACGGAATAGTTTGTTGGCACAGCTGCCTCCAGGGTGGGGCCAACAGGTTCAGAAAGCCAGGTTTCAGTCAGGCAGGCCAGATCAGAAGACTCTATTAGATCATGTATGATTTCTGTTTTGTTGTTTATTGATCTGACGTTGCAGAGGACAGCCTTGATGGGGCTACCCTGGGAGCTGAGGTCTGAGATTGAGGACTCCAGGAGGGAACAGTCTCCAGATGTGTGGCTGTCATCTCTGCTGGATTGTGCTGAAGCTATTAGGGTTGTTGGCTGGGTGTACTCTGTAGATTTTGTCACAGAGTTATTTTGGTTCTGCAGTGAATACCGTCTTTTCCCACGTCCCCTGGATCCTCTCTTTGTCTTTCTGTAGATTCCAACAGACTTAAGTAGAATTATTGTTGATTTGTCAATTGGATATATATTTCTTGGTTGGTATACAGCTAGAAGTGTCTGTGCTGAATATTGATGTTTACACATTAAGATGGACAAGAGACAGCTCAGGGCTCCTGCTAAGAAAGGCCCTATTTAAAGTCAAGGTGTGAACTTTCACAGCTGTGGCTGGTATCCTGCAGAGATCAAAGGGCCTGTATAGACTGAATTGTCCTTACACAGAGATGTATGGATGGACAGCATGGATTTGAAGACACAGTCCTTTGTTTAGGAGTTTGAAGATATAATATATGTAGAAAAATATAGTCTATTGAGCATAGATGCTGTAGATAATCGGTGAAAGTTACTCACAGGATGGGAGACGGCGGGAACAAAGAGGCAGAAAGTCTTTAAGGTCTCAGGTCAATTCCAAGGAAGGTGTGCAGTGTCCAGCAGTGTGTGATACCAAGGAAGATCCAATCCAGCTTAAATCTTTGCCATCCCAAGTAGTCCAGGTGTTCAGAAAGGTTATAGGTGTTGCTGGAGAAGTGATACATAAGAATCCACTGAAATTTCGGTCCAGTCTTTCCATTAAGAGGTTTAAAGTAGAAGAAATGAGATGTAATGAGATGAATGTAATTAACTCTGAACACCGTGGCAGTCAGCTGACACAGCTGAAGGATCAAATTACAACTTGTGTGCAGTCATAGATTAAAGGGATACTGTAGGGGGGTCGGGGGAAAATGAGTTGAACTTACTCGGGGCTTCTAATGGTCCACCGCAGACATTCTGTGTTGGCGCAGCCACTCACCGATGCTCCGGCCCCGCCTCCAGTTCACTTCTGGAATTTCTGACTTTAAAGTCAGAAAACCACTGCGCCTGCGTTGCCATGTCCTCACTCCCGCTGATGTCACCAGGAGTGTACTGCGCAGACACAGACCATACTGGGCCTGCGCTGTGCGCTCTTGGTGACGTCAGCGGGATCGAGGACACGGCAACGCAGGCGCAGTGGTTTTCTGACTTTAAAGTCAGAAATTCCAGAAGTGAACTGGAGGCGGGGCCGGAGCATCGGTGAGTGGCTGCGCCAACACAGGATGTCTGCGGGGGACCATTAGAAGCCCCGGGTAAGTTCAACTCATTTTCCCCCGACCCCCTACAGTATCCCTTTAAACTCTCTAAATATATAGTGCATTTCTACATTTTCCTTCTGTCCTGTGCTAGAGTTTAGGTCCACTTTAAAAAGTAAACTGCACTAATAAACCCTGGCACTAGGAGTCTGCCTTTCCCTTTCAATGTATTCTGACTACTTGCTACTGTTCACTAGGTTTTGGACATAACACTTTGCCCCTTGCCTTGTGTAGTGTACAACCCAATTAATCAAATCAGATGATAAACAAGTAGCATAGGCAGCAAGATGCACAAATCAGAGGAAGCCAATCACCTTGCATTCACAAAGACCATCAAAGCAGCTGAGAACGCCATATGCACCAATATTAACCACACACCCCATTATCTACTAAAACAAAGAGGCTGTCCAGACTATAGAATGCTAACATTTCCATTCTAAATATGAACTGCATCCTATGCGACACTCAACTAATCGCATGGAATCACTGCTACACTATCATAAGCTCCCAATACATCACACATATCCCACTGGTACGTATATTAGGCATAGGGAACGCCTACATTTGTCAGACAGAAACCGAACGACTTTGCATTACCATTGCTGCCTATCATTCTTAATTCACTTCCCCTATAAGCAGCATGAGAAATAGCAAAACAACACCTGAATCTTCTGACTAGTACGTTGATTGATAACGTGAACAGTACATAATGTTAAGCCCCGCCTCTTCTCGTTTTGCTGCAACTCTTGTCCGCCCCTTTGCCCTCTGCCCCATCCCTTTCGTCGTATCCCTGGCTGTACTCATTGGTGCTTTCATGTGATTGGCTGCCGAGCTGAGGCTGCAGGAAGCATGGAGTGGAGGGTGAGTGCTGCGTTTGCTGAAAGACATTATTCCCGTGGTTGGAGGACAAAGCTACCTATTCACTAACACGAGGTGGACTGTTGTTATCTTTAGCCGCAGACAGTGTTTGTAGATTGTAATAAGCAAGCTCTGCTATAAACCTGTTGTTTTATGTGCAGATCCTCATTATGGGAACTTGCCACTGTAAGGTTCAGCACTTCTCCTTCCAGAGTAATAACAGGGGATGCTTTGCTGCTGGTGGGAAGAAGCACTAGAAGACTATCAATTAGTGATGTAAAATAAGTGACAGGCCTGTTCACAGAGCAGCGATTGTGTATGATATAAGCCCCAGATTCTTTGGGCAACAGATGAGCCCAGTAGATTTGATCAGGGGTGTAGCCATAGCGGCTATACCACCTGCTATGGGGCCCTGCAGCATAGGGGGCCCAGTGGGTACTTAATGCATTCACCATTAACTTCTTTGCGTTTCTTCACCCTCTGACTTTGTCTTGGTGCCCATGAACTATGTGTAGTTTTGATTGCATGAGAATGTAAATTGCCGAATTAACTCATATCCGTAGGGTATTGGCTGGTGGCATTGCTTTAGAGCACCTCCATCTGATGGCCCCATGATCTCTAGCTACACCACTGGCTTTGATTGTTATAATTGTGGATTTCTGGTCTCTTCCCCATTGATTGGCCATTCCTTAAAGGGAACCAGAGAGGAATGATTTTTTAAAATAGAAAAAGAGTTTTACATACCTGGGGCTTCCTCCAGCCCCATACTCACGGATCGCTCCCACGCCGCCATCCTCCGCTTCCTGGATCTACCGGTACTGGGCCCGTCACTTCCGGCGGACGCGGCCAATTGTCCGCATCACAGGGGGCTCCCTCCATACCCGTACGCATGCGGCTGCGCAGTAGGCAGCCGCACGCGTACCTGTATGGAGGGAGCCCACTGTGATGCGGAGGATTGGACGCGTCCGCTGGCCGACTGGTGGCAAAAACGGGACCCGGTATGGGCGGTTCCAAGCTGCGGAGGACGGCGGCGTGGGAGCAATCCGTGCGTATGGGGCTGGTGGAAGCCCCAGGTATGTATATTTGATCCTCTCTGGTTCCCTTTAGCAAACCCATTCTCATTGTACACATGGGCCCATATGCAATTCACTTTTTCACCTGAGTTTTCTCCTAGGAGATAATTTTTCATCTTCGATTTAAAATAACTTTCCAGCACTTTTCAATTTAAAAAGTACAAAAAAAGTAGGTAAAAAGTATTTTCAGTATGTTCTTGCTTTCTGGTGGCTTAAAAGGCATTTTATTGACAAGTTTAAAATTATCACCTAGGAGAAACCTCAGGTGAAAAAGTGAATTGGGTACTTATCCGTTAGCCGGGCGCATCCTCTAGGTGGCGACAAAACTCCACCAGAGTTACATCTTTCCCTACTATCCATGTCGGCCTGGAGGGGGAATAGTAATTAGCGCCACCTGCCGGATGCGCCCGGCTAACGGATAAGTACCGTGAATTGCATATGGGTCATAGAGTTGCTCAACTCCGGAACTGGATGAAATCCGAATAGTTGTTATTCGGATTTCATCCGGTTAAACTCAAATCACCTGGCCGGGGATGTTAATCTTGCCCATCATGACGTCTTCTTCGTCCGTCCCTCGGCACCTCCCACGATGCGTTCGTGTCACGTGACTACAAACACTTCCTCCTTCAACACGGAAGGAGGAAGTGTTTTTAGTCACATGACCGCCGCTTGGACCACATCGTGGGAGGCGCCGAGCGACGGACGAAGAAGACGTCATGATAGGTAAGATTAACACCGCCGTCCACCCCGCACAGGTGATTTGAGTTTCACCGGATGAAATCCGAATAACAACTATTTGGTTTTCATCCGGTTCCGGAGTTGAGCAACTCTAAGTACACACACTATATGAGCATCGACCTATAACCTATTATGTGTACATGCTGCCCTGCAACCAGGCCCGGATTTACATCACAGGAGCCTATAGGCACAGATGTCCTGGCACCCTAAACATCATCCTCCAGGAACCTACAAACTTCCTCCGAACTGCACTTCAAGTGTGCTGGCTGGCCCAGCTGTCACTTCTCCCTTACTTCCCTTGCCCATCATAGGTAGCTACAGGTGTCCCTTAGCATTAGGTAGCCAGAGGTACCTTCAACTGAAGGGAGATCTGGTCATAGGAATGCTGAGACCCAGATGAGTATCCTCATTTAAGCTCTGCTCAGGACTCTGTATAGGCAAGGTGGGAGGGAGGCACTTGGAGAGGGGAGTGAGCCGCCTTTCCATCATCAGGCGCTTGTAGGCACATGCCTACAGTGCCTTATGGTAAATCCGGCCCTGCCTGCAACAGATTGGTAAACAAGGAACAAGTGTAGGGTCCTTTTCTCCCCGTGCTGCAGGATGTTGCTCAGTCATTTGCCATCCGTCCTTCTTTGCAAACCAATTGTGTGCCCCTCGCTTCTGCTGGGCTCCTATCTGCTTTGGACAAAACTTTGGGTATCAGCAGTGGTGAGGCCGATCGATGGGGCCGGTGAGTTGGCATTCTAGGGAGCAGGACCACAGCTGTACTCTAGAATGGCCACTTTTGTACCTGTGGGGTGCTTACCTTGGGAGGGGGAAGCTTCTTGATCTTAAAAGGGAACCAGAGAGGAATGGAGCGTGAAAATAGAACAAGCTTTTATACATACCTGGGGCTTCTTTCCAGCCCCGTAAGCCTGGATCGCTCCCACGCCGCCATCCTCCGCTTCCTCTATCGCCGCTACCGGGTCCCGTCACTTCCGGCGGACGCAGCCAATTGTCCGCATCACAGGGGCTCCCTCCATACCCTTACGCATGCGGCTGCGCAGTAGGCACCCGCAGGTGTAAGTGTATGGAGGGAGCCCCTGTAATGCGGAGAATTGGCCGCGGCCGCCGGCCGACTGGCGGTAATGAAGGGACCCGGTACCGGCGGATCCAGGCAGCGGAGGACGGCGGCGTGGGAGTGATCCGTGCGTATGGGGCTGGAGGAAGCCCCAGGTATGTATAAAAGATTTGCTGTTATGTTCTCTGGTTCTCTTTAAAGAGGCTTCCACCGTCTTCTTCACCCTCTGGGTTCCAGAGTTGGCAGCCCCTGAACAGCAGCCATGTAAATATTTACCTTACGCGCTCCTGCGCAGGCGCACTAGCCGCTTTCCAATGAGCTCTGGCGTAAATACCTGAACCTAGTCGGGTCCGCTCTACTGCGCAGGTGACTCATGCCTGCACCGTAGAGCGGTCCCGAACATGCTTAGCAATGTCCGCTGGAGCCCATTGGAAAGCCGCTACTGTGCGTGCGCAGGAAGGCGGTAGGTAAATTTTGGAGCCGTGCCTGCACCACAGCCGATAAGCTTGTTTGGCTGATTTTTCGGAGGCTGGCAGTGCTGGATCCTGAAGGGTGAAGAGGACTGGGAAAGCCTTATGACGATCGAGGCTTCCCCTTCCCGAGGTAAGTACCCCCAGGGGCTGTTTTTTTGTTTTTTTTTCTATACAGATTCTTGTTAATTGGTAGCCTTGTACAGTGAAATCCTGATAGTACCTTAACATTGCAATTAAAGTGTTCAAATGTTGTTTCTTGATAAGCCTCCTCGAGACTGTGATGACTACTGGGATGAATGGAAACACTGTAAGAGCATAAAGAATCGATTTCATTACTACTACACTCATGGAGGAAAACCAGACTGTCAGCAATGGAAAGCAGATTATACAGCCTGTAAAGAGTGGCAGAAGAAACACAGCCTAACGGCTAAGGTAACTGGAATATGTTCATGAGGAGGGAGTGTCTTGGCCATATAGTGCCATGCATCTCAGTATTACCTCTTGGTTAAAGATGGGGTTCTGGCTTAGCCTTCACTCACCTTAGCACATCAGTGTCACAGGGATCACATTAGGACCACATCGCATATACAGCCTAATGCTTGCTAGGAACACTGGAGGTTTGCTGTATCTAGCCAGCAGCAATGTGTATCTATCTCCCGTCAAAATGACAGGCACCAGGGGGGCGTTCTGTTCCTGGTGGGGGCCATGTCTTTTGCCCGCAGTAAAGGCTAACTCGTGATGTCATTTCTGCCCTTCACTTTTTTTTTCTTGTCTCCTCCAATCGCTGGGTCACCTCAGCCTTGCTTGTAAACACAAGTAAGTAGGGGATCAGGTTTCAGATAAGCAGCAGGCAGGGAAATAAAGGGAAGAGGAGGAATATATTATAGATAAAAAGAACCCCCAGCATGTAATTCTTTGGCACCGACTACTAAAGAGCCAGTGCTCCTAAGGTACATGATAACTCCAAATCATAACAGCAGAAAAAGTTTTGAGTGCAGGATTAGCATCTTTATCACTTAATACATTCAGACCAGTTGCTGTTGAAATTTGATTTTTATGGTGACGATACTGCTTTAACACCCCCCCCCCCCCCCCCCCTTCCCTGGTAGGCACCTAACCTTACCCCGCTAAATGGTGGGCAGGCGGACAAACTAGCTTGCACTTTTTTTAAGTTGTTCCACCAGTGTGGGGAGCAGGCAGCACATCACTACACTACAGAAAGCAGCTGTTCTGCTGGGTGGCAGCACATCACTACACTACAGAAAGCAGCTGTTCTGTAGGGTGGCAGCACATCACTACACTACAGAAAGCATCTGTTCTGCTGGGTGGCAGCACATCACTACACTACAGAAAACAGCTGTTCTGCAGGGTGGCTGCACATCACTACACTACAGAAAGCAGCTGTTCTGCTGGGTGGCTGCACATCACTACACTACAGAAAACAGCTGTTCTGTAGGGTGGCAGCACATCACTACACTACAGAAAGCAGCTGTTCTGGCAGGTGGCAGCACATCGCTACAATACAGAAAACAGCTGTTCTGCAGGGTGGCTGCACATCACTACACTACAGAAAGCAGCTGTTCTGTAGGGTGGCAGCACATCACTACACTACAGAAAACAGCTGTTCTGCAGGGTGGCTGCACATCACTACACTACAGAAAGCAGCTGTTCTGCTGGGTGGCTGCACATCACTACACTACAGAAAGCAGCTGTTCTGGCAGGTGGCAGCACATCACTACACTACAGAAAGCAGCTGTTCTGGCAGGTGGCAGCACATCGCTACAATACAGAAAACAGCTGTTCTGCAGGGTGGCTGCACATCACTACACTACAGAAAGCAGCTGTTCTGTAGGGTGGCAGCACATCACTACACTACAGAAAGCAGCTGTTCTGCTGGGTGGCAGCACATCACTACACTACAGAAAACAGCTGTTCTGCTGGGTGGCAGCACATCACTACACTACAGAAAGCAGCTGTTCTGTAGGGTGGCAGCACATCACTACACTACAGAAAGCAGCTGTTCTGCTCGGTGGCAGCACATCGCTACACTACAGAAAACAGCTGTTCTGCTGGGTGGCAGCACATCACTACACTACAGAAAGCAGCTGTTCTGGCCGGTGGCAGCACATCGCTACACTACAGAAAACAGCTGTTCTGCTGGGTGGCAGCACATCACTACACTACAGAAAGCAGCTATTCTGCTGGGTGGCAGCACATCACTACACTACAGAAAGCAGCTGTTCTGTAGGGTGGCAGCACATCACTACACTACAGAAAGCAGCTGTTCTGGCAGGTGGCAGCACATCGCTACAATACAGAAAGCAGCTGTTCTGTAGGGTGGCAGCACATCACTACACTACAGAAAGCAGCTGTTCTGTAGGGTGGCAGCACATCACTACACTACAGAAAGCAGCTGTTCTGCTGGGTGGCTGCACATCACTACACTACAGAAAGCAGCAGTTCTGCTGGGTGGCAGCACATCACTACACTACAGAAAACAGCTGTTCTGCAGGATGGCTGCACATCACTACACTACAGAAAACAGCTGTTCTGGCCGGTGGCAGCACATCGCTACACTACAGAAAGCAGCTGTTCTGGCCGGTGGCAGCACATCGCTACACTACAGAAAACAGCTGTTCTGCTGGGAGGCAGCACATCACTACACTACAGAAAACAGCTGTTCTGGCCGGTGGCAGCACATTGCTACACTACAGAAAGCAGCTGTTCTGCAGGGTGGCAGCATATCACTACACTACAGCAAACAGCTGTTCTGCAGGGTGGCAGCACATCACTACACTACAGAAAACAGCTGTTCTGCAGGGTGGCAGCACATCACTACACTACAGAAAGCAGCTGTTCTGCAGGGTGGCAGCATATCACTACACTACAGAAAACAGCTGTTCTGCAGGGTGGCAGCACATCACTACACTACAGCAAACAGCTGTTCTGCAGGGTGGCAGCATATCACACTACAGAAAGCAGCTGTTCTGCAGGGTGGCAGCACATCACTACACTACAGAAAGCAGCTGTTCTGCAGGGTGGAAGCACATCACTACACTACAGAAAGCAGCTGTTCTGCTGGGTGGCAGAACATCACTACACTACAGAAAACAGCTGTTCTGTAGGGTGGTAGCGCATCACTACACTACAGAAAGCAGCTGTTCTGTAGGGTGGTAGCGCATCACTACACTCCAGAAAGCAGCTGTTCTGGCAGGGGGCAGCACATCGCTACACTACAGAAAACAGCTGTCCTGGCAGGTAAGATGGTCAGGTAAAACTCACAATACTAGTCCAGCTCTTTGATTTCAATGTTTCCTTTTAGAGAAGCAAGAGAAAATTGCGTTTTATGTGGACAATAGTGGGGGTCATCTCCGTTACAGTATTTTATAAATGCTATAGTATGTGGAATAACCTTTTTTTCTGTGATCTCTTCAGGAAGCTTTGCTGCAGAGTGAGACAGAACGGCTAAAGGAGAAACAAAGCCACAATCCTGTCTGGACAATGAGAAAAAAGCCCCCTGCAAACTGGCACATGCCATTGGAAAGAGATAACCCCAAGCCAGAGACTGGCATTTTTTAACCAAAATTATATGCATAAAACGAGTGTAAACTTTCAGTAAAATTATATGTAACTTATATTAGTGCAAAGCAAGCCATTTTGTAGTTATTAAAAATGACCTACAGTATCCATGTTCAGTCTCCATTCAGCTATGTTTGTGCAGACATAGATTCAAAGTACTCTTTCTTGTAACCATGACAATAATACAAGGGACTGGGACAAGTGGTTTACTATATCAGAAATTGTCATTTCTGGCCAAGACTGACATTATCCCCTCCTCCCTGTGTAGTACAGTAATGAGTGCCCCTCCGCCTCCTCCAATGCGTTTCTCTCACAACATTACCAGTGCGTGCAGCACAGACTCAATCACCTCCCCTATGTTCCAGGCGCTGAGAGTCCTGTCTGTCATCTCTACACCTCCGCCACTGTGTACAGTACTTCCTGCTTTTCAGTTTGGGAACTAGAGCCCAATCTAAGAAACGGGAAGTACACAGCGGCAGAGATGACAAGAGTACCAATGCCTGGAACATGGTGAGATGATGGAGTCTGGGCTGCATGTATTGGTAGTGCTATGGTGGGGAGAGGGGCTAAGTGGTAGCGCTTACACTAGTGTAACACAGGGAGTGAGGGAGGATAGATGTCAGTGTCGGCCCAGCCCTGATCTCATCGGTGCTAAAATGCCAATCATTCAGCAGTGGTAAAGAGGCAGCCAATTAGGGATGATCTGATACATCCAGAGGTGGGACTGAACACGCATCCTGCACAGAGGTAAACACACTAAACAACAACTCTGCTCTCCGAAATTAAACTTGTAGAAACTATTGCAGGAGTAAAACAGGCTGTAATGGTGGTAAGCTCAGGCTCACGTTAGCAGCTGCGTGAAAAAAGCAGCCAACCTGATTTTGTTGGTCTCACAGTGACGTAAGACACATGCATCGCCCACTTTCTACTATATCTGGAAACGTCACGTACGGGACAAAAAACAAGTTTACTATAACAGAAGTTTTAATATGTCCAAGTTTACTATAAAAGGCATTCTCCCATAGACTGATAATGGAGATTGGCCAGGACCCGGAGAAGTAGTTTACTATACCTGAATGTTTACTATAGCAGAGATTTTTGTAACAAGATTATACTGTATACTTCTGCTGTACCTGGGTTGAACATAGTACAATCAGGCCTTGTTTATTTTCATAAAAAGGTTTTGCAAGTTACTAGGGTTATTGGTTGTTTATTGTAGGCACATTTCTGCTTTTGCGTCAGCCCCATACACACCCTCAACGGTAGTCTTTTATGCAGCACAATTATCAAACAACTTCTGTTGTGAAACAACCAAAAATAGTTGTTTGCTATTGTTCAAACAACTGATAAGACGTCAATTCAACAGTTGGATTGACATCTTATCAGTTGTTTGAACAATAGCAAACAACTATTTTTGGTTGTTTCACAACAAGTTATATGTTAATTGTGCTGCATAAAAGACAGATGTTGAGCGTGTGTATAAGGCGGCAGGGCCCTGTTAATCTTGGCACCAGTGGTTGGTGTAGATGTTCCCAGAGTGTGGAATCTATGTGACCACAAGTCTTTACCAGAGCACCCCGCAACAAGACTGAAAGACTGGTGACAGGCAAGTCACCCAGAACAATGTGATGACAGCATGCCATGACTGCAATATGGCAAAACACTAGATAATGTTTGGCCGAGGTTTAAATAAAGCTGGCCTTTGCACCAAATACTGTGACACTGCCATGCACACAAGTGTCTGCAAGTGCCACCTTTATGCTTCCGAGGAGCATGGCTAGCTAAGAACAGGAGGATGGTGTCAACTGATGAAGGGACATAGTAAGTTGGTTCTCTACTACATAGAGGGAAATACAGTGCATAAAGCAGGATGCATTGGCTGTTCATTGTTACTGAGCCATCTGAATAACTGTGGCTGAATAAATTAAAGTTTGGCAACTAAAACATTACATATACTGTCTTTCTTCTGTGCAGTTAAGAATCTTCTAACAGACTAACTCCGACCGAGTGTTCTGTCTTCAAAGGATGATTAACATATTCAGCAGTGATGCATTGTGGGAGACATCATATGCTCATTCCAACGTGAATTATCACACATACCTTCAGTTTTCAGAAGGCAAACTGAACACTTTAGTAAGAGGTTTTTTGGTCCTTTGTAACCCCCTAACCACTCCTAAGAGTTCTGGTTCACAATAAGCTTGCTGGGTAAACTAACTGGGTGCTTTCAAGCCCTACCCCACAGAACAACATTAATTTATGCTATGCACTGATGAGGATCAGTCAATCTGAAACAGTCTGTATGCATGTTGGATTATTGTAGCTCTGTACAATTAGCAAGCTGACATCATTTACATTCCAGCATCTCTGGAGGTGTGGTTAGCTTACAGGGGCAACAAAGGATGATTAGCATATTTGCATTGTGGGGCACCATATACTCACTTATCGCAAATACCTTCTGTTTTAAGGCGGCAAACTTGTTTTGCACCCACAACTCAGCCTTGTATTCACCAACCTGCCGCCTCCCATCCCCCTACAGAATGCCTCACATTACTTGGCTATAACTGAGCAGTATGACTGTATAGCTGTCATTCCCTAACCTATTCATAAACTGTATGGTGACAAATTCAGCAGTATGAGGCTTTAGCAAGGTAAAGACAATTTGCAATTCAGGCCTTTGCCTCGGCCCATACACATAAGAAACAAGACAATTTTAAAGCTAAGAAAAGACAGGGAGAATGTACAGGATGGCAGTGTATGTTTTGTCAGGTGTGCTTTAAAGCACAGAATTTGAACACAGGAAAACATTTTTCATCTTCTGTTTAAAATAAACTTTTCAGCACTCTGCAATTGAAAAAGCACTAACAAGTAGATGAAAAGGTACCGTCCTAATTCTGAGCATTTTCTTGCTTGATGCCTGACAAGATAAGCTGCATGCTTGTTTCTGGCGTTATTCAGACTCTACTGCAGCCAAATAGGCCAGCAGGGCTAACTGGTATAGTTTGAAAGGAAAAATATGGCAGCCCAACGGTGGATCCAGTGATGGGATGTGGGGACTTGAAGAATGGGGAGTCTCTCTTTAAGTGTGTTTTTTTTATTAACATTTCAGACTCAGTTTAAAGTGTACCAGAAATCTTGTAAAGTAAAGATTTGATACTAACCCAGGGCTTCCTCCCACCCCATAAACATGTGAGAGTCCCACGTCATCCTCCTGCGGTCTGCCATTCAGCCGCGATTAGCCCTGGTAACTGGCTCAGTCGGGTCCAGTCTGGGCCTTCCGCACATGCACAGTAGACCCCGATTGATGCGACTGAGCCAAATACAGCGGCAGACCGCAGGACGACGAACACAAGGAATCCAGAACAGGAGATTTGGGAGCAGTCAGCGCCACCATAGATTGTAATAAGAATTAAAGGGACACCGTAGGGGCGGGGGAAAATGAGTTGAACTTACCCGGGACTTCTAATGTTCCCCCGCAGACATCCTGTGCCCGTGCAGCCACTCACCAATGCTCCGGCCCCGCCTCCAGTTCACTTTTGGAATTTCAGACTTTTAAGTCTGAAAACCACTGTGCCTGCTTGGCTGTGTCCTAGATCCCGCTGATGTCACCAGGAGCATACTGCGCAGGCCCAGTATGGTCCGTGTCTGCGCAGTACGCTCCTGGTGACATCAGCAGGATTGAGGACATGGCAACGCGGGCGCAGTAGTTTTCAGACATTAAAGTCTGAAATTCCAGAAGTGAACCGGAGGCGGGGCTGGAGCATCGGTGAGTGGCTGCGCGGGCACAGGATTTTTGCGGGGGACCGTTAGAAGCCCCGGGTAAATTCAACTCATTTTCCCCCGACCCCCCCCCCCCCCCCCCCCCCCCCTACAGTATCCCTTTAAGGCTATAGCAGCACACAATGAGTAACTTTGGCGCCGTCACAAGACGGAGCTGAAGTTACTTTTAAAACACTGCAATTCGGCCACCAGCAATAGCTGCAAGCCGAATTACATCATTCCCCACTATCCATGGCGACCTGGAGGGGGAATAGAATTTAACGCCGCCAGGACTTGTGCAGCAGGATAAACCATATATCGGCTGTATCCTGCGTCCATGTCTCCTGGCAGGAATTTCTAGCATACACGTAGGAGGATGGCATGGGAGGAAGCCCCGGGTAAGTATCAAATCTTTACAAGACCTCTGGTTTACTTTAAGGCGGTATTCCCCAACCCTGTCATCAAGGCCCACCAACAGTGCATGTTTCGTCGTGATACACAGAGGGAGATAATGATAATCAGCTCTGCTGCCATCGATTACCCTACCTGTGAAGGTCTGTAGTTCCCTGCATAGCTTTAAAGGACAACTAGTGAGAAGAATATGGAGGCTGCCATATTACCTTTTAAATAATACCAGTTGCCAGTCTAAAACAAACAAGTAACAAGCATGCAGCTAAATCACATCAGATCTGACAATATTGTCAGAAATGCCTGATCTGCATATGCTTGTTCAGGGTCTATGGCTGAAAGTAATAGAGGCAAAGGATCAACAGGATAGCCAGATAACTGGTATTGCTAAAAAAAAAAAAAAAAAAGGCAGCCTCCATATAAACTTTCACCTCCGGTTTACTTTAAAAAGACAACTGAAGCGTGAGGGATATTGGAGGCTGCCATATTTATTTTTTTAAAAATAAGTGGCGTGGCTATCCTGCTGGTCCTCTACCTATATTAATGTTAACCATAGACCCTGAACAAGCATGCACCAGATCAGGTGTTTCTGACAAGATTAGCTGCATGCTTGTTTCTGGTGTTATTCAGACACTACTGCAGTCAAACAGATCGGCAGGGCAACCAGGCGACTGGTATTGTTTAAAAAAATAAATTATGGCAGCCTTCATACCCCTCTCACTTCAGTTCTTTTTAGGAGTAGGAACTAAATTATTTCAATGACATGCACTTATTGAGTGCTCAGCCACACTATGGGCCTGATTCACACCTCACACCTAAACTTATCACGCCTAAACTGGGTTTTCACCAGCGTGGTGCAATGGTTATCACGCCTAAAGTCTCTAACTGGGTTAGCACCGCTTTGTGAATCGAGCCCTATAAGTGCCCATTCACACTTATGTCATTAGCGGGCAATTCCCGCTAATCGCTAAAGCGCTTTGTTACCCCAGTGTTTTCACTGCCGCGTTTGGCATCAATTGCAAACGTGTTGCCTGCAGCATTTTGGTGGCGATTCTATATCGATTGCGGTACAGTGCTTATAAAGCGCCGACCGTGATCGCTCTAAATTTGTGGAAGTGTCTAGTGATTTTTTCTGTGTTAATCACTGTAAAATCACTTGCGCAAAACGTTTTGCGCTTTCAGATGTGAACGGGGCCGCAGCACTTTTTGGCCATCAGAGCTTTCTGAGGGATTTTTTAAAAAGACGCACGCATTGACTTACATTAAAATCGCACGATTTTAATATGTCAATGAGAGCTTTTTTTTCAAAAGCTCTCAGAAATCTGATGGCCAAAAAACAGCCAGAAAAGCGCCTATAGTTAATATATTTGGTACCCTGCAAGCATGTCTATTTCATCATGTCACCCTCGAAACACTTTAAACTTTATGTGTAAAGAAACAGAAAGTTCATTAAGCTCAGCAAATAATTTTTTTTCACTCAAATGTTTGGTTGAAATAAATTGGTATATTTATCCATATCATTATTAAACTTTAACTGCATATCCACCATTGACACTATTACTATAGGAGCCAGCAGCATGAAATGTCCAGTGCCATCATGTATTGATCTCTGCATGTGTATATCCACCCTGGGATGAGAGGCAAGAGCATTACAGAGCACAGCTGTCCAGCTCTTCACTGTTGTACATAGACCTTTGTGATGTCATTGTATTTCCCATCAGGTGGATTATAGTTGGGTATAGGCGCAGTGTGGCAAGGTCCTCGGCTTTCTAAGGGAAACAAAGTTGGGTCACATCGCACAGCTGCTTCATAAAGCTCCTTTGACTCAAGGCGTAATTCATCCAGAGCTTTCCGCTGAGATTCCAGCAGAGACTCGATACTCCTCTGCTCTACTTTGTGCTCCTCCTGCTTGAACAATGCCCATTTCTTCAGCAGAAGTGCTCGTCTCTCCTGTTCTTCAGCAGATAGTTGTGGAGCACTTCTAATCCTGTTGAAAAAAAAAACAAAATTAGATGTACATTTTAGGAGCATAGGTGTACACTACCGCACATGCGCCTTCAAAAGGCTTCTTGCCAGCCCACTGGACCATACAATGACCTCTTCTGCCATTGGTTTGGCTACAGACATGTCCCCACACAGCGTGATCTCGAACTGGACCGAGCCAATGATTTATCTCGGTTTACATTTTGGCATCTTAACAGTACAATTTGTTATGTTAGCAATGAACAGTACTTGATTTCTAACTCCACTGTGATGGCTGCATACAGGAACAAGATGTCATTGTGTCCATTGGATGTTAAATGATTGCTTCAAATGAGAACAATTACTAAGCAAGCAGTCTAATTATAGGAAATATCTTAAATGAAAATAATTTAAGCAAGTAAGCTTCAGCAAACCTATTGAAAAGGCTCCGATTCTAATGCCTGGTACACACTATGCAAGTTCCTGTCAGATGGTCGAATAGATAATTTCAGAAAGGTCTGATCGGATTTCCTATCTTTTTTTATTTTTTTTTATTTAATTTTCCGATCGCTTTGGAAATCAAATTGGACCTGCCGTAAATTATCTATTCCACCATCTGTCTGGCCTAGTGCACACCAAAAACCGCTAGCAGATCCGCAAAATGCTAGCAGATTTTGAAACGCTTTTTCTTATTTTTCTGCAGCGTTTCAGCTAGCGTTTTGCGGTTTTGTGTAGCGGTTTTGGTATAGTAGATTTCATGTATTGTTACAGTAAAGCTGTTACTGAACAGCTACTGTAACAAAAAACGCCTGACAAACCGCTCTGAAGTGCCGTTTTTCAGAGCGGTTTGCGGTTTTCCTATACTTAACATTGAGGCAGAAACGCATCCGCAATCCAAAATCTGCAGCAGCCCGGGAGTATGCGTTTCTGCAAAACGCCTCCCGCTCTGGTGTGCACCAGCCCATTGAAATACATTACCCTAGCGGATCCGCACCCGCAAGCAGATCGCAAACCGCAGCGGAAAAGCTCCGGTGTGCACTAGGCCTCTGACAAGAAATTGCATGGTGTGTGCCAGGCATAAGCAATAAAGGTAGTGAGATCCCTGCCTTTGGGCACCCAAGGAGTGGCTAACACTGTGTATGCTATCCAGCATTTTGGACTGGGCACAGGCTTCGAATGAATAGGTTGATAACTGCTGTGAGCAAATTCACATTGACCCATTCTGTTTGAACCCATTGTGAAAAAACATCACTGTACACGTTTTTGATTTCAGTGGATTGCATTGGCAATTCAATGAATGAATGGCACCCACATTCCAGTATGGCAGCACCCCCAGCAGAGGGTGTGACACTAAGCTCCAGAGAGGAGAAAGAAAGGCAGTGTAAATAGTGTGTGATGTATTTCCCCCTCCTGCTCTGCTCTTGTCTGTTCTGTCCTGAGGATGGATCTCTTATGTAATCCTTGTATATCATTTCAAGAATACATTTGTGATTAAAAGTTTTAGTTTAAGACTCCAGTTAATTCTTTGGGTATATCAGTGACACTACAAATACATATAATTTGAATGACAGTTGCTGAGAGGCAATTTGATCCTAGGAGGTCTGGTGTTTAATTGAGTTTAGTATCCTTCACAGTTGGTTAACTATATTTGATAAAAGCTAACAAATTGTCACAATGGGCTCTATTTACAAAGAGCCAAAATTACCGCTAAATTTTACCGCTAAATTTCCGCCAGCGCCACATTCACTAACATTTTCCGCATGTTTCCCGCATGCGGTAAAAAAGATGCGGAAACGGCCATTAAATGTGCGGTAAACATGCGGTAAGAAGGTCGCATGAAAAATAGTTAAAAAAAAAAAAAAAAAAAACAAAGTCCAGCAAGCACAGCCCTTAACCTGCCTAGCGTTCTGGACGAGCTGAGGTCGTCCAAAGAAAACTTGCTAGAAATGTTCTGGACGAGCTCAGCTCGTCCTGCACTTTCCCCTCACGCTGTGATCTGCAGCACTGCAGCAGCCTCTGCAGGCTGCTGCATGCTTCTCCCTAGGGAATCCCCAGGGAGAGAATGTGCTAGGGCGGGAAGGTGGGGGTATCCCCCTTCTGTGCGGCTGTATTTTGGGCTGGGGGATCCCCCTCTGCGGGTGGGGGGGATCCCCCTTCTGTGCTGAGGTATCTCGGGCTGGGGGATCCCCCTCTGAGCTGGGGATTCCCCTTCTGTGCGGCGTGCGGGTGGCCTCTACCCCTCCCCCCATCCTCGCTTCCCCCCATCCCCACCTTTCCCTGTCTAAGCCCTTGAGCAAATCAAACTACTCACCCAGGGGCCCTCTCGAGCGCAGCACTTCTTCCTCCATCGCAAAGTCCTGTCTCTTTACAGTTACATTACGAGACTTGGCGACGTCACCAAGTCTCGTAATGTAACTGTAAACAGACGGGACTTCCGCGATGGAGGAAGAAGTGCTGCGCTGGAGAGGGCCCCTGGGTGAGTAGTTCGATTTGCTCATGGGCTTAGACAGGGAAAGGGGGGGGGATGGGGGGAAGCGAGGATGCGAGGGGGGGGGGGGGGGAGGGGTAGAGGCCACCCGCACGCCGCACAGAAGGGGGATCCCCAGCTCACAGAGGGGGATCCCCCAGCCCGAGATACCTCCGCACAGAAAGGGGATACCCCCACCCGCAGAGGGGGATCCCCCAGCCCAAAAGTGAGGGGGGGGGGAAATCGGGAGGGAGGGGACACCTGGCACCCTATACTCCTGGCTACACCTGGCACCCTATACTCCTGGCTACACCTGGCACCCTATATACCTGGCTACACACTTGGCTACCCATAACTGGCTACACTCCTGGCTACCCTGACATCTGGCTACATGTGGCTCCCTATACACCTGGCTTCACATCTGAGTCTTATACTTACCATTGGCGTGCTGATCCCTCGTCGCGTACCTTTGATTGCTTCCCCAGTGCTGTCTTCCATGTCCATGTACGGATTTTGCTTCTCCCTCAGAGATGACATGTCCCCCGCCGATCGACGTTGATGACACCAGGGTCACACAGTGTCATCAACATCTCACTGCAAACATTTTTTTTTTTCAGTTGAATTCAGTACAATAACCTGTATTGAATTCAATATTTAAAAAAATGTATTTCTTCCAAAAAAAAAAATTTTGCAAATTATTGGAAATTAATTGAACCACTTTTTGCACGGAAATCCTGGGGAATCAGAACGCCAGGGAGGTTAAAGGGAAGGTTCAGGGAGGGTGGTTAAAAAAAATAAAAAATCAATTTCCACTTACCTGGGGCTTCCTCCAGCCCGTGGCAGGCAGGAGGTGCCCTCGCTGCCGCTCCGCAGGCTCCCGGTGGTTTCCAGTGGCCGACCCGGCCAGGCCGGCTGCCAGGTCGGGCTCTTCTGCGTCCCACGCCGGCCCGCTTACGTCATCGGCCGTACGCCGGGCTGTACTGCGCAGGCGCAGAACTACTGCGCCTGCGCAGTACAGCCCGGCGTACGTCCGATGACGTCAGCGCGCCGGCGTGGGACGCAGAAGTGCCGGGCCTTGGAGCGCAGAAGAGCCCGACCTGGCAGCCGGCCTGGCCGGGTCGGCCACTGGAAACCACCGGGAGCCTGCGGAGCGGCGGCGAGGGCACCTCTTGCCTGCCACGGGCTGGAGGAAGCCCCAGGTAAGTGGAAATTGATTTTTATTTTTTAGCCACCCTCCCTGAACCTTCCCTTTAAGCCTACAGACTTCTTGTAGGTGATAAAAAAAAACGGTAAATACCGACGAAATGATGCACCTGCAATGTTTTGTGAATTGATTTTTTATTGCGAAAAATACCGACTTTTGCGGAAATTTTTCCACATGAATGTCGCACATTTACCGCATGCGGAAAAAACATGTGGAAAATTTAGTGAATTTGAATGTGGCGGTGTTTTGGTCGGTAACTTCCCGCATGTCCTTTACCGCATGCGGGAAGTGATTGTGAGTAGAGCCCAATATGGCCTTTTTCCATGCTCTTCCCATTCCACCTTTGGTTGATAGTAGAGATGGTCAATTAGATGCAAGTAATTCTGACTTGCATAGAAACTGAATGCAAATTGTATGCAGCTTGGAAGTGGGGCAAACAAATGCACTCCGTCAATTCGAAATGGTCACAATTAAAGCCGCATATAATTTGCATGTTAGGTGGCACTATATGCGTCTCAATGACCATCTCTAGTTGCTTATCTCAGTGTGGTGCTTTGGGGCACTCAGCAGATGTTAAAGCACACCTGAAGTGAGAGGGATTTGGAGGCTGCAATATTTATTTGCATTTGATCAATATCCGTTGCCTGGCAATCCTGCTGATCCTCTGCAGATCAGGTGCTGTGAGAGAAGTCAGGCCTGGATTAGCGACATACTTGTTTCAGTTGTGCGATGCAGACACTACTGTAGCCAAAAGGATCAGCAGGACTGCCAGGTCGTGGTGTTAGCTACAAGTAGTTAGCTACTCTTAATCGATATGTAACTTAGACAGCACTGCCTGCGGCAGAGGGGAGGGGAAACTTATGCTATTGACAGCTTATGTATTCCATTTCCGGTCCACGTAATGCCACTACTTCCTCTTTCCGGGTTTGAAGGAGGAAGTAGTGGAGTCACGTGGACCGTATCGGCTAAAGGTGGTGGCATAGGTAAATTAACCCCCCCATCTAATTTAAATTTCAATTAAGAGTAGCTACGTACTCGTAGCTTACATTACATCTGCAAGGCAACTGGTATTGTTTACAAGTAAACAAATATGGCCACCACCACATGCCTCAGGCTTCCTTTGAGTAGACCAAGGAATCCCTTTTCAGACATGTTTGCTGGGTCAGGCAGAGGAGAAAAAAAAAAAAAAAAAAAAAAAAAAAAAAACCTCTACAGTCCTTCAATGATTCCCTTTTTAAATGTAGCTGTTGTAATCCGCAAGCCTGAAAAGTTGTTTTTTCTGAAACTATGTGTAACGATCAGTGTCAGCAACCAGAGAGAGAATCTGATCCTTGGAGATCCGCAGTATCCCCAAGAATACAGATATACCCGATTATTGAGGATCTGCGGAATCGTCAATAATCAGATATGTCTAACCTCTAGACACCAGAGAGAGTGTAAGTGTTTGGTGCAACAGTAACAACTCTGAGTAAAGACCACCAGAGGAGCTGGCGGCCTATACTCCTGAGGAATTCACCCCTGAGCGGTGGGTGATATTCCTGTAGCCTGTGGACCCCTGAGCGAGGGAACAAGGCTGGGATGCAGGAAGCCCTGCTGCTAATATGTAAGGTTTTGCCCTGAACTGGGCTAACGTAACACAGTAATAACACAACCTAGTCTGGGGTGTGAGGTCCGTATTCACAACACCCTGGAACTAGTCTGGAGCATAACATAAATGAAAATACAGTTCCCTAGTCTTGGATGTGAGGGCCTTGATCTCACACCCTGGAACTGGTCTAACAAATAATACAATTCAATTAGTACTTTAAGCTATCAAGAATCTGACACAGTGTGGATTCCCAGCTCTAGCCGGTTCTGGCACACTGTCGGGTCTAGCTAAGGTCTGAGTGCCTTCACGCAAGTGTTAGCAATGGCAGACAACCAGCAACTGACAAGCAGCAGAATATATAGTTGCTGGACTCTGCCGCCCCGCCCGAGCCATTCAGCCAATCATGAGTCCTGCAGGAATCAGCTGATCTTCCTGATCAGCTGACACTTCCCCTGCTGGTATAAAGGTCCTGAGTTCAGGCCCGCGTGCGCGTAGCTCTCCATCTGCCTATGTGCACTAACAGACCCAGCCACACCAAGCGCATGCTGCTGTATGCAAACCGCCGCGTTGGACACGGAAACAGTCGCTTTGCTGTCAGGACATGCGGCGGCTTTTCCGCATTCCACCATACTACCAGACACGTGTCCATGCGTGCAAACCGCCGCTTTGGGCGCGGAGTCAGCCGCCTCGCTCTTGGCATATGCGGCGGCTTTTCCGCGTTTTCTCACACTATGCCTGTATACAAGCCTGAGAATCTCATTATACCTGCTTTCTTCCTGATGCTTTGAGGTGGTCATGAAATCTTCTATTGGAATGAATTCAGGTGCAACACGTTCCATCTTTTTCAGTTTCTTTTTCAGACGCTCCCTTGCTACAATTTCCCGCTTAGGATCAACTTTTTTCTTCTTTTTAGGCTCTGCCCTACAATAGATCACAGTATAAACAAGGCTAAAAAAATACAGACATGAACAGCACATTAGCTCTGAGAGAAAGAGAAAAAGAGAAAGTTGGTAAAATTGTAATAGGATGGTAAAATGTGCAGGGGAATTCTTTTATGACTGTGTATTCCGCACAGAAGGGCACATGTGTGGAACATGTGATTTGCGTGCACAGCCCATTGGCTACACACAGCCCCGCCATAGTCCACAATGTAAGTTTGAAGCTGTGGTGCGGTGGGTGCTTTAGTTGGGTGCGGGTGATAGCGTATTGGTTCCGGAGTTCTGCTATTATCTTATCTCCAGGTATCAGCTGTAAAGGGGATTCATGTTCAGTAAGGCCTCCTTTCCAAGAACTGTTGATAGGCAGTGAAATGCCTCTCAAACTCTCTCAACTGCTCACTGCTGCCTGGTAACTGCTTCTTGCTGCATGATAACTGCTTACTTCTGCCTGGTAACTTCTTGCTGAGCACACCGCTCAACAGTTCGTAGAAAGGAGGCCTTAAAGGGAACCTGAACTGAGTAAAATTATTTAAAATAAACACATGATGTAACTGCAAATGAATATTACATACCTCGCCATCAGTTCCTCTCAGAAGCTCACCATTTTTTTCTTACAGTGAACCCTTCCAGTTCTGACAAGATTTTGTCAGAACTGAAAAACACCAGTTGCTGTCAGTTACAACTGAATGTGCAAGGTAATGTCCATGTTTCCCTATGGCTCAAGTGGGTGATATTACAGTTTAACAGTGTGCTGACCAGGAAGCCGTTATGGGGTAATGGCCATTTTCAAAATGGAGGACAGAGAATTCCATCGATCATAGTGGGCAAACAGGACGTGGGAGAGGAAAAAGATTGATGAGCAGACTACATGGGAGGTAAAAAAAAAAAAAAAAAAAATCCAAAACCTTGCGCTTCTGTCCTGAAGGTAACAGGCTATCACAAATTCTTATATTCCTTTGTCCCAACGCACTGTGCTGCTCCAATTGTATTTGGCAAGAGAAAGCGAATCTTGAAAAAAATTAAGCGCTCCATCGTGCATTACCAAAGTATAATTTAATCGCAAATTAAAAGTTCTACTCACAAGATGCAGAATGACAGCTCGCCTATCAGCGGTACAGTCCACCGCTACACTCGCATGCATACGCACGCTAACTCACAGCCACTCCCACTGCGAGACGGCTTCCCCGGTTATCGGAGGACGCGTTGCCAGCCACAGCGCGTTGGTGCCAATCTGCATGCAAGTGTAGCGGTGGACTGTACCGCTGATAAGCGAGCTGTCATTCTGCATCTTGTGAGTAGAACTTTTAATTTGCGATTAAATTATACTTTGTTAATGCACGATTGAGCGCTTCATTTTTTTTCTAGATTTACATGGGAGGTAAGTATGACCCATGTATGTTTGTTTTGACTTTTTATTTTCAGTTCAGGTTCTCTTTAAGATGTAAAGAGGGTAGGAGCAGGATGTTGAGTGGGGCCCGTTAATGTTAAATGGAAATTGGGAGGATTAAAGAGAATCTGTACTGTTAAAATCGCACAAAAGTAAACATACCAGTGTGTTAGGGGACATCTCCTATTACCCTCTGTCACAATTTCACCGCTCCCGACGCATTAAAAGTAGTCAAAAACAGTTTTAAAAAGTTTGTTTATAAACAAACAAAATGGCCACCAAAACAGGAAGTAGGTTGATGTACAGCATGTCCACACATAGAAAATACATCCATACACAAGCAGGCTGTATACAGCCTTACTTCTGAATCTCAAGAGATCACTTGTGTGTGTTTACCTTCTGTCCCCAGCTTCTCTCATGCACTGAACATTACAGGCTTCCTGCAGACAGCTCTGCCTATGTCGTTAATTCCTCAGTATGTGACAGACCAGCTCCTTTCACAGCCTCCAGAGGAGGATTTTTATCCAGCTCTCTTCTATCACTGATAAGATAGCAGAGAAGCTGCTGGCTTATGTAAATAAAACACACACTGGAGTGTGCATGGAGGAACAGTTCAACACTGAAGAACTTGGCAGCCTTCCAGACAGGCCGACAAGTCTGACAGGGGAAAGATACATTGATTTATTACAGAGATGGTTATAGTAGAAAGAGCTACAGTAAGCCAGAACACATAAGAATAGGTTTAGGAACTTGTAGGATGGTAGAAAAAAACGTAATTTTTGTTACAGAGTCACTTTAATGTTAAAATGTATGTAGAGGGGGTTAACGTGAGGTGTAGGTTGGAGGAAGCCAACAGTAGCACATCAGCAATAATGCATCGCTTGTATTCTGACTATCAGCAACACTAGGTGCATGTTATTTACTTACCACGTGTCCCCATCGTCACCTTACCTCATAGGCAGAGTCGTGCGCAGTCCTAGAATAGAAGTCTGCCAGTGGCTCTCCCTTCTCCATACCCAGGGGGGGCTGCAAGATATAAAACACTGATCAATGGTACATATTGCCACCATACATTCCTTGCTAATCTTTATAAATTCAAAGTGCCACCCTAAACCCAAGAAAGAACTTACCTATATCTAACATTAACCCCCCTCTCTATCTGGTTGCCCACCAGAGGAGGGTTCTGTATGAGAGAAGTGGCAGGCAAGGTCATACTAGCATTCATGTATGCTATTTTGTTGGAACACCAGCTTAGCCCACATGTGTTCTTTTTACTGTGAAGCAATCTGCTTCACAGCAGAAATTGTCATTCTTTCATAATTTCTAATTAAAAGTATTGATGAGAATTTAATTAAACTCTCATATTTCTTTTTAAATTTAAATAAAATTAAACAAGGGGTGATCAAGAATTTTGCACCTTTTGGCCTAGTCATATTTAGAAAGCAAACTATTACTGAACGACTTAATTAATCAAGCTATTGGCTAATCTTTTGCTGCCTGATCTGACTTAGATTAGCCTATTGATAAATTGCAGATAAAACCACTAATAAGGCTTACTGTAATAATTACAAACTTGAGAAGTGTCCCCTATTACATAATCTAAAAAATAGACAACATATTTGAGCTACAGCACTAAACAACAAAAGAGCTGCCTAGTCAGCAGAACTGCAAGCTACCCGCACTTGCAAATAACAAAATATCAATAAACCGTCTGTGCAAAGGGAGAGTATGGCGAAGGCAGCAACATGTATATAGAGCGCAGATCAGCGAGGCACAGGCCTGTATGGGCGTAAAGCACTGGCGCCCCGGTCACAGCACTCACCAGCCCTTGCTTCCCTGTCGGCACACCCGGAACAGAGCGCTGCACGCCGCCACATTCATATTCGGAGTCTCCAGCTTCCCCTGACCGACTCCTGTAACCTAACCTCAGTCCTCGCCTGCGCTGTGCACACTCTCATAGGGACCGTCCGGAAACTAGCAAAGGACCTTCCAGTTCCGCTGCTGACAGTCAGCCACTTGCCTGGCCATTAGATATGGTATGAGCTGTTTCTCTATCTACCATAGTATGAACAAAACTACGTATGAAAACAACTCCCGCAGTCTGTTTTCATACAATTCTCAATGCTGAGCTTGTTTTATACCCCTTCCTCGGAGCTCGGATGGGCAGGATCCTCATCTCTTGTGTCATCACAGTCTGCTCTGTTGTCTATTAATTTAAACTTTTAAGGTGACCATACATCAGGGGTCTTGGCGGCTGATCAACCATCCAATTTAATTATTATAATCAAAATGGATGAAAATCAGTGCCGCCAAGTGCATGCCCGACCGACAAATGTGACCAATTTTGGGACGAAAATTGGTCGCATTCTCGATTGCGCCACTGTACCTCTGTCCCCGTGCCCGTAAATGTATACATTATCTCTCCACAGCCTCCGATTCTCGCCTGCTGGCTTCCATCTCTGCATACATGCACGCCCCACGTGGTTTCCTAGTAAGGGCGCACGTGTGACCACTTTGGGCGCACGTGTATGCAGAGACAGAATCTTGGAAGCAAGCGGAGGCCGCGGAGAGGTAATGTATACATTTACGGCACGGGTGACAGAGGCACATGTGGTGGATGTGGTGCACAAGGCCGATTCCCGAGAGATTTCATGCTGAAATTGATCGGAAATCGACCTGTGGTATATGGGCAGCTGACAGATCTCTCATCAGATTCGATAAAGAGAGATTTGTCTCTTGGTCGAATCTGTCCATCATCGCTAGATGTATGGCTACCTTTAGTTTGCAGCCACACACAGGAATAAAGTACACACACAAGATCAAACTCGACCCTAGGCCCATATGCAATTCACTTTTTCACCTTAGTTTTCTCATAGCCGATATTTTCACACCTTGTAAATAAACTGCCTTTGATACCACCAGAAAGCAAATAAATACTTAAAATAATTAGGACAGTACTTTTTCACCTACTTTTTTGGTACTTTTTCCATTACAAAGTGCTAAAAAGTTATTTTAAATCAAAGATAAAAAATTATCTCCTAGGAGAAAACTCAGGAGAAGATGTGAATTGCATATGGTCCCTAGTGGCTGAAAATTATCACCTCTGTCTAGAATCCAGTATTTGTATGGCAGCGATCCCCGATGCCTAAGTACCGCCGCCACATAATTCTACTCACCAGTGGGGTAGCAATAGAGATTGCGACTGAACCGGGGCCCTTGGGCCAGAGGGGCCCTACTTCATCCATCTTATTAGCTTTTTATTGGTGCTATGTTGATAATGAACACCTCTATGTGAGAGTGCAGCTGTTGTTGGTAGGTTTTTGGGCTCCATATTAATACAGTTCTTGTGGCCCCATGTAAAACTCGCACCAAGGTCCCAAGGTCCTTAGTTACGCCACTGCTACTCACTTAACCCCCTCCCCCAGAAGCCACTCCACTGTGCACCTGTCATTGTCCCTTTACCCCCATAGCAATAGACATGCCCGAACTGTTGCCCAGGGGATCATGATTCCTGCTTGGTGACAGTGATTGATAGTGTACGCGTAGCTTAACAGTTAGGGGTCTAATTTTATTTTTGGCAAATGCCAGTGGATTAACTCAGGCAATTTTGCCTTTTGCAGTGTGCGTTTTCTGCAGCATTCACCATGCAGACTGACGGCAATGGGAATCGCACATGGTGTGTAAAAAGTAGTACAGGTAGCACTGGCAAGTTTCCACGCATGCAGGAACAGCACTAAAATGTAACCCAGCCCATTAATAAACATAGGCTGAATAGTTCCAAACAGACTAAGCCTGTGTAGTGTAGAGTAGGACCCACCCTAAAAGAGTCTACCTTGATGTAGTTGGTGGGCTTACAATCCTATTGGCCATAAAGGTTTTACTTCTTGACAGCTAGATTAACCAAATGACTCTTAAAACTTGGACCACCAACCATAATTGCCCTAAACTGCCAAATCCCAGCTTCATTTACTTGAATGGATTCTGGGCATCACATTCAAGGGAACCCAAAGTAAGCGGGATATGGATATGAAATGTTTTTCCTTTCAAATAATGCAGCTTGCCTGGCTGTCCTGCTGATCCTCTGCCTCTAATACTTTAAGCCATAGACCCTGATCAAGCATGCAGATCAGATGTCTATGACAAATCTGACAATATTAAATGCATGTCTGTTTCAAGTGCGTGATTTTTAGACCCTACTGACCAGAAAGATCAGCAGGACTGCAAGGCAACTGGTATTGTTTATAAGGAAATACATATGGCAGCTTCCATAGGTCTCTCACTTTGGGTTCCTTTTAAAGGAGTTCAGTGGAGGGGTTCAAAAAACTTAAACCGACACTTACCTGGGGCTTCTATCGGTCCCCTGCAGCTGTCATGTTCCGTGCTGTTTTCCTACGATCCTCGTGTCAATGTCAGTACAAAAATTAAGGAATCTGCGACAAGGTCGCCGCACTGTAAAAGAATATGCTACAGAATTCAGGCGATGGGCATTTTCAACTAAATGTAATGATTCAGCACTATTAGACCAATTCCTGTTTGGACTTTCTGACATATTCTTGTCAGTTATCCACTTCCTACATCTCTGGAGGAAGCTATAAAACTTTGGCCATCAGGGTTGACAGGCGAGTCAGACAACACCATCAGGGAAGGTCTCATATGTCTATTCCTGTATCTGTTCCCTCAAATAGCAACAATGCAAATACCACAGAGGAACCCATGCAGTTGGGGGTTTCAAAACTCTCCTGTACTGAAAGAAATCGTAGAAAAGTTGAAAGACTATGTTTCTATTGTGGGGAATCAGGACACATAGTCCAATCATGTCCCAATAAGACCAAGAGGTCGGAAAATGACAATGCTTAACTGGGGTGGAGAGAACTCAATTATGCACTCAGTGTATCTCTCTAAGAAATAAGCTAATCATGTTGCCTATATCTATCGTCCAAGGAGAAATTGTACACAGTTGCCAGGCCTTGGTTCATTGTGGAGCTGTGGGCAATTTTATGGATATTTTGTTAGCTGAGAGGTTATCCATTCAGACAACTGCAGTGTCTGAATCGATACACATTATTGCTCTAGATTGTAAGCCTTTGGGCAGGGTCCTCCTCCTTTTGTGTCCTACCTGATCTTGCACCTCCATTACTGTAAACCCATGCTATGCATTTGAGTGAACCTAACTTGCCTAATCTCCATGCTCCCATCCAAATACTGACTAAGCATTACCTTATACTCATACTGTGCTGTGTGATCTGGTTTTCTTGTATTCCTGTATTGTCATATTACAGTATGTGACCCCTAAATATTGTCTGTAACCTAAATTAATGTCCAGCACTGCGTAATATGTTGGCGCTTTATAAATACAATAAATAATAATAATAATTGCTGTTGATGATTCTGTGTTACAGCAAGGTCAAGGGTTAATGTTAACTTCTGAGGTTGCCCTACAAGTAGGGGCTCTACATTTTGAAACCATGAGATTCTATTGTTTGAAATTGCCTTCTTCTCCTGTTGTTCTTGGGTTACCATGGTTGAAAAGGCATAACCCAGTGTTTGATTGGCAGTCTGGTCAGCTGACTAGTTGGTCTGCCCAATGTAATGATGAGTGTTTACAAAAAATTGTGTTAAGTTGTACTAAACTCATTGAACAGAAATTACCTCATGTTTATCAAGAATTTGCAGATGTGTTTTCTCCAAAAGCAGCAGATGAGTTACCCCCTCATAGGCATTACGATTGTGCTATTGATCTTATCTCTGGCAGTATGCCTCTTCGTGGTCGTCTTTACAATCTGACCGGACCAGAAGAGAAGGCTATGATAGAGTATATTCAGGAAAACTTAAAAAAGGGTTTCATCAGAAGCTCTTACTCACCAGCTGGTGCAGGGTTCTTTTTTGTGGAGAAAAAAGATGGTGGCCTTCTCTCAGTAAGGATGTTGATACTTTTGTTAAATCACGTTTGTGCCCGAAGTAAGGTTACACGTGTTGCACCTCGAGCTACCCTGTTACCCTTACCCAATGCTGAAAAACCCTACAATGCATACCTTATGACTTGAACTGAAAAAACAATAAAGGTATTTTTGGTTTCAATATTTTTATTGATTTTCAAATAAAACACGTCAAACATATACATGTAAACATTAAAGGGAAGCAGAGAGGAACGCGCAAAAAAAGAAAAAAAAAGAAAAAGCTTTTATACATACCTGGGGCTTCTTCCAGCCCCATAAGCCTGGATCGCTCCCACGGCGCCATCCTCCGCTTCCTGCATCGGCGGTACCGGGTCCCGTCACTTCCGGCGGACGCGGCCAATTGTCCGCATCGCAGCGGCTCCCTCCATACCCGTACGCATGTGGCTGCGCAGTAGGCAGCCTCATGCGTACTTGTATAGAGGGAGCACCGTGTGATGCGGAAAATTGGCCGCGTCTGCCGGCCGACTGGCGGCCATGACGGGACCCGGTACCGGCGGATCCAGGCAGCAAAGGACGGCGGCGTGGGAGCGATCCGTGCGTATGGGGCTGGAGGAAGCCCCAGGTATGTATAGTATCTTTTTCCTGGGGCCTCTGGTTCCCTTTAAGTAGGTCCAAGTTATACAATAATAACAGTATTTTTAATGGTAAAAATACGAGAGGGTTAACAAAGAAGGTTAATAAACAATTTTATTATGAAGAGGGCAGGGTTAAAATGTATTTTTTTATTAAACCTAGTTTATTATTTGGGTTAAAATGTAATTTTATTTAATAGTTTTCACTGCAGCCTCATTATTATGTTTGCATTATTATGTTTTACCCCACAACATTTCCCCATTTGACCTGTGTTCGAGTCGGGTCGAGTGGGGCGTGGACCCGGGTGGACGACATCCACTTGCTTTTTTCAGAGGGTGGACACCGTCCACCCTGGCATTTGTGGAGGGGAGCAGCGCAGTGGAAGGAGAGCTGTGAGCAGCGGTGGGGGGCCATCTCCCCCCTCCTTCCCTCACCTTGGGGCTCTCCATCCCTCGCTCTCCCCTCCAGAACTAACGTGCAGGCGGCTGGCAGCGGGTGGGACTTACCTTCCTCGTTCCGGCGCCGGATCTGCATGCCGCTGCTCTGGTCTGGACCAGACTAGCGGCAGTGGAGTGCTCGTGCCGGACCGAGGAAGGTAAGTCCCGCCCGCTGCCAACCGCCCGCACGTTAGTTTTGGTGGGGAGAGCGAGGGATGGAGAGCCCCAAGGTGAGGGAAGAAGGGGGGAGATGGCCCCCCTTCCCCACCGCTGCTCACAGCTCTCCTTCCACTGCGCTGCTCCCCTCCTGCTGGGGGACACCTGACTACCTATTCTGGGGACATATACCCCTGCCTACATATACTGGGGACATATATCCCTGCCTACATATACTGGGACATATACCCCCGACTACATATACTGGGACATATACCCCTGGCTACATATACTGGGCACATATACCCCTGACTACATATACTGGGACATATACTGGGCACATATACTCCTGACTACATATACTGGGACATATACCCCTGACTACATATACTGGGACATATACCCCTGACTACATATACTGGGACATATACCCCTGACTACATATACTGGGCACATATACTCCTGAGTACATATACCCCTGACTACATATACTGGGGCATATACCCCTGACTACATATACTGGCACATATATACCCCTGACTACATATACTGGGCACATATACCCCTGGCTACTTATACTGGGACATATACCCCTGACTACATATACTGGGACATATACCCCTGGCTACTTATACTGGGACATATACCCCTGGCTACATATACTGGGCACATATATCCCTGACTACATATACTGGGCACATATACCCCTGGCTACATATACTGGGCACATATAACCCTGACTACATGTACTGGGCACATATATCCCTGACTATATACTGGGCACATATACCCCTGAATACATATACTGGGCACATATACCCCTGGCTACATATACTGGACACATATACCCCTGGCTACATATACCGGGCACATATACCCCTGGCTACATATACTGGGCAACTATACCTCTGGCTACATATACTGAGGACTACTATACTCATGGCTACTTATACTGGGGACACCTATAGACCTGGCTACCTATGCTGGGGGTACCTATTTTGGGGGAACTGCTGTCAGATTATCTGGATTTTTGTGGAACCGCTGTTATGTATTTTGGGGAACAGCTGCCAGATTATGTGTATGTTAGGGGAACGGCTGCTGCCAGATTACGTGTATTTTGGGGAACTGCTGCCAGATTGTGTGTATTTGGGGGACCACTGCTGCCAGATTATATGTATTTTGGGTGTTACGTGTATTTTGGGTGATCCGCTGACAGGTTTTGGGGAACTGCTTCCAAATTATGTGTATGTTGGGGGAACTGCTGCTGCCACATTGTCTATTTTAGGGAAACCACTGCCATATTATCTGTATTTTGGAGGAACTTCTACCAGATTATGTGTCTTTGTGGTGAAATGCTGTCAGATTACATCTATTTTTGGGGGATACACTACGGCAGAGCTCAAACTTCCCCGGCAGACCTTTTACATCACTACGAAGGTCATGTATATTTGGCCCCACCCATGACCACGCCCATGTCATGCTTGCCCACGCCCATTTTTTGGCGCGCCGCTGGTTTTCCAGGTGAGTTCACTCACCTCTTTTCCCAGGACTAGACCCCTGCCCTTCCTTATACAGATATCCCTAGTAGTTTAGTGGTCCCCAATTTGTTCCCCTAGTGGCCCCCAATATGCATCCTTGGTAGTCTAGTTTCCACCCCCCCCCCCCCTACACACATGCTTCCCTGGTGGTTAGTGGTCCCCCATAGCTTCCGTGGTGGTTAGTGGTCTCTCTTAGCTTTCCTGTTGGTCAGTTATCCCCCCATAGCCCTAGTGACTTACTATGTGCCCTTAGTTCCCAGGCGGTCCAGTGGGGCCCCTTAATTCCCTGGTTGTAAAGTGTACCTGAGACAAACAATGTAAAAGCATTTATACTAACCTGGAGCTTCCTTTCAGCCCCCTTTAGGCCATGGGATCCTTTACCGTCCTTCCAGGGTGCTCCAATCCTCCAATCCAATGCTCAGCAGGCATGGGCTTCCGAGCTGTCATACGCGACCTATCAGACACGTTCCACCACTCACCACCGCACTTCGCACTTCTCCTTCTGATAGGTTGCATATGACAGCAATGAGACGCATAGGATCCATGGACTACCGGATAAGTTAACCCCCCATCCCGCGAGTAATAGCGCACAGACATCACCAAAACAGGGCATAGATTTCAATCACTGCCGTCTGCAAGTGGTTAATGAGAGGAGTGATGGAGCTTAAATGCCACTTGGAAACTACCTATAAATGTTTAACTAACCAACAATAAACCTACAAATCAACCTATTATATTTGAACTAGACATGTGCAAGTTCCGAACCGTGCATGCCCGGTGAAAGGATGTATTTGTGTATGGAAAAAAGAAGATGCAATAGTAAAGTCTTTCATTGGTCATGTGTAGTTTGGAACCTGGGCATGCCTAATTCAGATTTGCTTGTTCATAGCCGGGATGCTGTGTACAGAAAGCTCTGTGGAACCAGGACTGGGAGGGACACTGCAGCAGGAGCAGCAGGAACACTGTAAGAAATGCTCTTGCATACCACAGCACAATTCAGGTGTGCTTTAATTGAAATTGTACACTGCTTGAAACTGGGCTGATCAAAATCAGCAGGAAGGGCTTGTTGTTGGCCAAGTTCCAAACTGCATGCACTGCATTGAGACATCAGTGTGTTGACCTGATCTTACTTGTGATTGTGGACTTTAAGGTGATGTTGCTTGGCACCCAGGTCTAGCACCCAACATGCGGGTAAGGTGCCACTCCAAAATCCGTTGTTTACAGTTTTTACTGTTAAATCACCTTCACTAGCAGCTTCCATTTGACGTTTACCAAGTATGTTTCTATTCCATGCTGGGAACCTGCACCAGGGTATGTATGTTGTAATGTAGGTAGACAACCATTTTATAATAATAATAATTCTAGTATTTGTATAGCAGTTTTTTTCCGTCTGACTCAAAGCTCTTGCGAGGCAGCCACTAGAGCACACTCAGTAGCAGTGTTAGGGAGTCTCGCCCAAGAACTCCTTACTGAATAGGTGCTGGCTTACTGAATAGGTGCTGGTTTACTGAAATAGGAACAGCCAAGATTTGAACCCAGGTCTCCTTTGTCATAGGTAGAGCCCTTAACCATTTCACTATTTTACATTATTGAAAACCTGTTGTGAACATCTTTTACGAGCAAAAATAATTTTGAAATTTAATTTGAAAAAAATGATGTTTTTCAGAATGATGGCTGAATAACATCAGTCCTCGTCACTAAGGATAGTGCTGTTATTCTGCAGAAATAAAGGCACTTCTCTGGTGTTCAGCTAATCCCCACTGCTATAAATAGGCTCCTTTTCACGCTGGGGCGTAGTGAACCCTGTAAAAACAAGATTGCAATGGAGCAGAAGAGTATCAGTTTCCACTTCCAGCACCTGTTGGTACCATAAACCGAACAGAGGATAACAAGTGCTAACTGGCCTATTGCCAGGATTACAGCTTATTTAATAGGATTTCCAGTACGCCCCGTGTGATTGGGGTGTTTCTGTATGCCCTCCCCACTGTTGCTGTAGATCAGTCATGGGCAAACTTGGCCCTCCAGCTGTTAAGGAACTACAAATCCCACAATGCATTTGCCTTTAGGAGTCATTACTGTGGCTGTTAGACTCCTGCAATGCATTGTGGGACTTGTAGTTCCTTAACAGCTGGAGGGCCAAGTTTGCCCATGCCTGCTGTAGATTATCACGTGTTCCTCACTGGCGGCTTTTGGTGGATAACTTATGTACTGTAATAGGAATTACCGTAATAAATTTCACTTTATATTAAAAATCCCCTTGCACAGACTGGGGTTATTAGCACCTGCAATACCTCTGTCTGCCACTAGATGTCATTTTTGCACACTTGCTGCTGGTACTGTAATATTTCCATGTGTTCAATCTCAAACGCATGTAGACAGAGGTGTTATTGTTCAGTTGACTCATATGCTCAGGGGCGTAGCAATAGGGGTTGCAGAGGTAGCGACCGCATCGGGGCCCTTGGGTCAGAGGGGCCCCGAAGGGCCCAACCCCATCTACAGTATTAGCTTTCCATTGATCCCTGCGCTCATAATAATCACTTCTATAGATACTTTGAATAGTGGTGGTAATCATTAACAAGCTGTTCCCCATCCCCTTCTTGCACCTCTGACACTGTAGTTGCCATTGGCAGGTTTTGCTGCACCGTATCAATTTTTATGTAGAGTGCTTGGGGGAAGGGGGGCCGTTGTAAAACTTGCATCAGGGCCCACAGCTCCTTAGCTACGCCACTGCATATGCTCTTTATGATCTCCATGTGCGAAAAGTGGTTCAGCTAAAAATTAAAGCAAGACAGAAAATGCACACAATTTACAGCATAATAACTTTTAAAGAAAAACATATCTTTGATACAGCTGATACAAATCCTGCAATAAATCTGCAGTGTCTCTACTTCCTGCTTTCATGGAAGCAGACATATTGTTAACATCCTGTGTTTACAAATTAGCCACTCTTCAATGGCAGAGGAGATTCCTGAGCTGACACAGCTGAAAGATCAAGCTACAGTGGTGATTAGTCACAGATGAAAAGAAATTAAACAGGCTAAACTCTCTGAATGCAACATGCATTTCTCTAGCGTTTCCATCTCTCCTGCGCAAGAGTTCAGGTCCACTTTAAAGGGACCCTGAGCAGGACCCAAAAATGCCAAAATTAACTTAGGAGTTGGGGGTAGTTCTGGTGGTTGTGAAAATAACCACCAAGGTTCTGAAATGAGAGAGACCCAGAGCCCAATGGTGCAGTATCGTTAAACAAAGGGGATGAAGAGAAGAGTAGAAAGTTATACTCACAAGGGTGGGTTGCACTCCTGCAACCACCGACAGAGCCTACGGGAAATTAACTGTTCCCATTCGGTATCCCAGATCCGCTAGGCAGGTGCTGGTCGGTCGCTCTCCTTAGGTATTTGGACACGTGGTGTACAAGATACTACCCCAAAGGGTTGGACTATAGCTAAAACGATGTGTAGGAGACGTCTAACAACTTTAAATCATATAGTATAGAAGTAATTATGCTTACCTCCATCAATGAACATACCACATAGAGTAGGTAGAATTACATTTTAATGATGCACAATAAAGACAACGCATTTCATGGGTACTGGCCTGCTTCCTCAAGTCAAAAATGCCTAAGTCAGCAGTGATCACGAGTGTGGGCGCCTCTTACTTCTATACTCTATGATATAAAGTTAAGTTATATTCTGGGTGCCTCCTACACATCGTTTTAGAGAAAATGAACTTACCTGGAGCTTCTTCCAGCCCCTCGTAGTCCGTGAGGTCTCTCAGCATCCTCTGAACTCCCTCCATTCTTTCGCTGGTGGTTCTGTTAGCCACGCAAATTTGCAAGGAGTCGTGCACAACTGCGCTTGCGTGGCCCCTCCGCATGCCCGTCTCGCTCCTCTGTCGCCATGGGTGTTCAGCACATGCTCGGTTCTTGAAAGAGAACTGACGGAAGAATGGAGGGAACTCAGTGGACACCAAGGGACCTCATGGACTATGAGGGGCTGGAGAAAGCCCCAGGTAAGTTAATTTTGGCATTTTGGGGTCCTGATCAGGGTCCCTTTAATGGTTGTAGGTTACATACACAATCAATCTGATTTCTGCAGATATGTGAGAGTTGATTACAGCAATGAAATGAGATAACATTTGCAAAGCTCTTCTCTCCAGTAGGACTGATAGACCCTGAGAAGCTGAAAAGAACAGGCAGGCGCCTACTTAGGGAGCATATTCTTAGGGCTGGTTCACATTGGGGTGATTCTTTAGTGCTTTGCTGATCGCCAGTGATCAGCAAAGCAGGGCTGTAGAGTCGGTACAAAAATCATCCGACTCTGACATTTTTGAAACCACCGACTCAGACTCCAACTCCGACTCTAGGTACCCAAAATGGCTCCGACTCCTCAACTCCGACTCCTTAGTTTAATAGTTACCAGAACTAAGGAACTGGTACAAAAATAATTCGACTACCCCGTTTTTGAAACCACCGACTCCGACTCCAAGTACCCAAAGTACCCAAAATTGTTCCGACTCCTCGACTCCGACTCCACAGTCCTGCAGCAAAGTGCTGCTACAATATATCCCTATGGATACATTCACTCTGCAGTGGTTGCGATTGCTCTGCGATTTCCGTTCTATTGAACGGGAATCACAAGCGCAAATCGTGCTGAATTGCGAGATTTTGCCCGCAAATCATGAAACGCAATCGCGGGCAAAGCTCAGAGTGTGAACCAGCCCTAAGGGGCCACCTGGTCTTCACCAGTGCACTCTGAAAACTACTTTGCCCCACCAACCAGCAGGAGGGAAAGCTTTAGAGAAAAAGTTGAAAAGACGCAAAGTGTAGTAGAATTCATGACAGGTGGAAATCAGACTTGGTTGCTAAATGTAGCAAAGCTTAGTCCATAGCAGAGGAAGGCAGGCTGCCATCAGGCTTAGTCCATAGCACAAGAAGGCAGGCTGCCATCAGGCTTAGTCCATAGCAGAGGAAGGCAGGCTGCCATCAGGCTTAGTCCATAGCAGAGGAAGGCAGGCTGCTATCAGGCTTGGTTGATATCAGTAGCAAGGTCAAGGCAGACAGCAATCAGGAGCATAAATCAGGTAAAGGACAACATCATTATCAGGACAGAAGATCAGGAAAAGTCAGGCAAGCTGGGTCAAATAGCAGAACAAGTCTCTAAGCACACACTAGCTGCTTGAATTTCCACCAATGGTCTGTAGCCAAGGAGGGCCTTTCATTCACTTTCTGGGATGATTGCATCAGTCAGTGTGCATGGGCCTGAGATTCATGGCTATGTCATACATGTGTGAATGAGAGTCACTACTAGCCAAGTATGCAAGCTCACACTCCCATCCACAGCTAAAGAGCTATGCTTTGCAACACTTGTGTAATTCTACATGCACATGGATTTTGAACAACACTAGGCACAGAGGAGGTGGTATAAAAGGAACGAAGGAGAGCTGTGCCCACTTACTTCAGCAAGATACACTTGTGTGTACTATGATGGTGTATGTTCCAGATATAATCTGCTACTCCAAGTTCCTGCCACAGTTTCCCCATCATAGGTGTGAGGATCCGCTGGGCTGCCTGCGCAGACAGGCAGCCTTTTGACCACTGTTCAGGTCTGCATTCTGCAGGTCTCTGGAAGAGAGACCTTTTGTCAGTATTGCAGCTTGCTGCTGAGGAATTTGCATATGTTTGTCATGCAGATGGCCTAGCCACATCCTTTGTAGGCTTGCTCTATAAATACTATGTGATATCACAGACCTGGGCTGGTCATAAGAGTTAGTTCCTGTGTAACACTCGCCTGGAGTGTCAGCCTTGCTCTTTGTTTGAAGATTAGCCTAGAGTAATTCCTGGGACTGCACTAGGCAGGTTTCCCTAGTGCAGTTAGGATTGCATATATGTTTTGTTGGTCTGTTGCGATTGTCCTGTCCCAGCGGTGGTCGACAGAAAATCGTTCTGTATGTCTGGGTGCTAACCGGAACAGCGGTTGTTACTGGTAGTCCCTTCTGATCTGTCTTCCTGGATCGCACTAGCCACTTGCGCTAGTGCTGTGGATCCTTCTGGTCTGCTACTCTGTACTTGGATCTCACTAGCATCTTGCGCTAGCGCTGTGGATCCTTCTGTTCTGTCTTCCTGGATCGCACTAGCCACTTTCGCTAGTGCTGTGGATCCTATCTCTCGCTTGTTCATGTTTTCGTGTGTCTGTCTTGTCTGCTACGAACGCTTGCTGGAGGCTCGGTAAGGTAACCGTTAAGCAAGCGCTCGCGTCCTCTGTTTCATGTTTGTCTATCGGTGGTTAGTTAGGCGTGCTTGTCTCTGTTGTGCTTATCACGCGGAAAGCACGCATAAACGCGTGCACTGTTGCGAATGAGTGCGGTGTTCGCGTTTAGCTAGCGTTTGTTATTTTCCGTATCTCCTCATTGTATGATTTGCTGTGCCTTTGCTACTCTCGTGCTCTGCCTTGCTGTAGCCTTGTGTCACCTCTGGCAATCGCCTCTCTCGCGATTGCGTTCCTACTTCATATCTGCTGTTGTGTATGCACCGTCGCGGGTTGGTGACTAGTTTGGTGCACACACATACAATCTGTCCCTGTGCTCATTCTCTTCCACAATCGCTTCTCTTGCGATTGCGTTCTCACTTGGTTTCTTCTGTTGTGTGTCCACCGTCGCAGGTGGCGGCTAGATTGGTGGACAAACATACATTCCTCATCTGTGCTTATTCGGTCTTGTGTCGCTGTTAGCAATCGCCATCTTCGGCGATTGCCTTCTCGCTTTGTCTTCCTGGTTGTGTGTTAATCGTTGCAGGTGGCGACTAGTTTGGTGAACACACATACCCTCTGTCGCTTTGATCTCTCTCTTTCAGGGCTATCTTGCCCTGCGTTTCTTCCCTTCGTACAATTCCTGTCTGGCGTGTGTGGCAGGGCAGAGGAGCTGTTCCTCTGCACTCCACAGCTCCCCCTGTCGACAGGAATTTCCCTCTACAGGTGCATTGCACCTTTTGCTGGGTTCCCGCAAATTATACGCTTGTGGAGGATTTCTGCCGTGTCAGCACACGCCTTGTGCGCTGATCATGGAGAGAATTCCACAATCGTTACAGTATGACCAGCCCCACCAAAATTCCCAGTGTAGAGGGAATTTCTGATTTGTACGATTTTGTCGAGTATGGGTCCTGTGTCTTTAAGAGCTTTAAAAGGCTAAACTCAGAGACCAAAGCGGAATTTCTCTCTGAATGTGTGAGGTTTTGCCTGAATCCCACCTTTCAGATTACTGATCCGTCCACGTCGGCTCTTCAGTTTGCCTATGTGCTCTTAAAAGGCGATTTGTTCACCTGGGCGTATGATGTGCTAAAAAACAATTCTTGGAATGATAATCTGTATCAGTTTCTTGCAGTGATATTCTCTCACTGGTTTAAACTGCCTGGCTTACCACCTGCTCTAATTGAATGTGTAGCTGCTGATAAGTCAGCTGATCTTTCCCTTCCATGCAAAACCATTCAGTATGATAATGATGTTTTCAATGATGTTTCTCAGTTTCCGGGTTTTTTTCCCCAATCCAAAGCTTGTGTGGATCCTACTATAGGTAGGATCGCACACTATATTAAAGCAGTTAAAAAATCTGTTCTTGTTCCTGAACTCCACCCATATGGAGATTATCTGGATACTGGCCTGTTTGAACCTCCATTTGCCGCATGGGACATTGGGGCCTTGATGAAGGAATTTGATTTTGATTGGAAAGCCTTTTGCGATTTTTACATCGCAAAAAGCGAAGATGTCTTGAATGATTGTCTCGATTCTATGTACCTATTGATTGATTCCAATGAATGTGACGAGGGTGATGTGGATCTGATGATTTATGTATGGCAGACGATTTTGGATGAGTTGCACACACACCAACCAATTGATTCCAATAAAGAGACATTGTTGTCGGATGATTGTTTCTGCCTTTCTGGGGTAAAGCATGTGAGTCGTGACATTGTGCGATCTGAAATGAGTGGGTGTGCCACTGTGGTTGATTCCTGTGCGAATCCTGAAGGATTCTCTCCTGACTGCGTGCAGTTTAAATCTGTGCGATCTGATGCCTGTTTCTCTGATGTTCCTGCAGATTGTGATCAGCATGAATGTGCCAGTTTTCTCAAGGATGTGTGGGACCCCTTGTCATTTAGAGACAGATCTTTAAGATCTTCCATCTGTGATCCTGCCATGGGGAAAACTCCTAAATTTTGCAGCATCAAAAGTAAAATTAATATGTCTAATAAAGTTTTTCCTGATGTTGTCGCTATTTCTACTGCAGATGCGTCTTTGTCTCACCCTGTTCACACCTGTAAGGGCCCGTTGCCTGGTGACAGTTGCTCCAGTGTTTCTGTCCTGAACGCCTTACAGTCTGCCCCGCATATTGCGGAGGTTTGCGCTATGGAAGCGACAGTTTCACAACTTAAAGCGATTTTTGATTCGCAAGTTTTGCGTTCTGACTCCTCGGATTTGACATTGTTAGCCGAATCTAAGAGTGAGACAGCGCTTTGGTTTTGCGAATCTGACTCTGAAGCATCTTTGCTGGGTCCAGAGAAAGTTTCTCTGAGCCTGCCCTGTACCATGAATAACAATATGATGTCCAATCACGCTGACATTTGTGAGTCCCTTTCTTGTTCTGAGGAAAATGCTGATTCTGCACCCTGTACTCTGGATGAGTTAAGATGGCCTTGTTTAGAGTCTCCTGCAGTGTCCCTAGAGGCTCGTCTAGGTATTGCCACTATACTCACCTGTTTTTCTGCAGTTTTGGAGTTGCAAGCTAGTTTGACTACTACGCAGAATTCTGGGTGCAGCGAGATTAAAGTTAGGGAGTCAGTGTGTGTTCCAGTAAATATTCCTGTACGTTCCGCTCATGATGATGAAATTCAGTCTCAGTTTATGGTGGAACCTTCCCTGGGACATCTGCCCTGTCCACAAAATAAAGTTCCAGTTTTGTAACATGGATAGTTCAGAATCCTTCTTAGAAAACTTGAAAAATGATGTTCCTGAGGTCTTGCCTGATGTCCTGGAGACCTCCGAGTTCCTCCCAAAGGGTGCAGAACTTGTAGGAGATGTCTCCTGCCCCCCAAGTCCTTCTGAGGTGTTGCCCACTTCAGTAGGCATTGCTGCCTTGTTGGCTACTTTTTCAGCTCTGGTGGAGCTTCAGTTATGCGTAGTCAATGATGAGTTTTTGTCAGATACCATTACAGTCACTGAGACTTCTAAGCCTGAGTCCGAGTTTTTTTTTTTGAAAGTCCAGTGCTTGAGACCACTGCTCATGATGATCCTCTGCCCGGTACTGGTTTCGGTCCTGTCGTGCCGGACTCTGAGGTTGGCAGTTCCCCGACATGTTCTGAGGTTTCTCCTGTGCTGGTGTACCCCAATGTGCTCTGTGACCCAGAAAGCCCAAGTGTGCCTCGGTTACCAGCATGCTCAGATGCTTCCTCGGTGGAGACATGCTCTGATATGGCCTGCCTGCTTGCATGTCCAGAAGTGGTCCCTGAAAGTCTTGATCTTGATGGGTGTCCTCGTAATCCTGAATCCAGAATAGTCATTGGTTCCATAGGAGGGCTTGATAGTTCTCCATGTGAGCCTGGTGGTTGTTCTGCCCTCTTGGGATCTCTGTGGAGCTTCAAAAGGTTCTGGGAGATTCCGGGAGAAATTTTGCTTGGTACCCTGGATAAGATCAACAGTGGCTTTTGTGTTGTAAGGCAGTGTTTCTCAACATTGTATTGGTATGTACCCCTTATAAAACCCAGTAATCACCAAGTACCCCCTAGCATACAGTGGTGTGAAAAAACTATTTGCCCCCTTCCTGATTTCTTATTCTTTTGCATGTTTGTCACACTCAAATGTTTCTGCTCATCAAAAACCGTTAACTATTAGTCAAAGATAACATAATTGAACACAAAATGCAGTTTTAAATTATGGTTTTTATTTTTTAGTGAGAAAAAACCCTCAAAACCTACATGGCCCTGTGTGAAAAAGAAATTGCCCCCTGAACCTAATTACTGGTTGGGCCACCCTTAGCAGCAATAACTGCAATCAAGCGTTTGCGATAACTTGCAATGTGTCTTTTACAGCGCTCTGGAGGAATTTTGGCCCACTCATCTTTGCAGAATTGTTGTAATTCAGCTGTATTTGAGGGTTTTCTAGCATGAACAGCCTTTTTAAGGTCATGCCACAACATCTCAATAGGATTCAGGTCAGGACTTTGACTAGGCCACTCTAAAGTCTTCATTTTGTTTTTCTTCAGCCATTCAGAGGTGAATTTGCTGGTGTGTTTTGGGTCATTGTCCTGCTGCAGCACCCAAGATCGCTTCAGCTTGAGTTGACAAACAGATGGCCGGACATTCTCCTTCAGGATTTTTTGGCAGACAGTAGAATTCATGGTTCCATCTATCACAGCATGCCTTCCAGGTCCTGAAGCAGCAAAACAACCCCAGACCATCACACTACCACCACCATATTTTACTGTTGGTATGATGTTCTTTTGCTGAAATGCTGTGTTACTTCTACGCCAGATGTAACGGGACACGCACCTTCCAAAAAGTTCAACTTTTGTCTTGTCGGTCCACAAGGTATTTTCCCAAAAGTCTTGGCAATCATTGAGATGTTTTTTTAGCAAAATTGAGACGAGCCTAAATGTTCTTTTTGCTTTAAAGTGGTTTGCGCCTTGGATATCTTCCATGCAGGCCGTTTTTGCCCAGTATCTTTCTTATGGTGGAGTCATGAACACTGACCTTAATTGAGGCAAGTGAGGCCTGCAGTTCTTTAGATGTTGTCCTGGGGTCTTTTGTGGCCTCTCGGATGAGTTTTCTCTGCGCTCTTGGGGTAATTTTGGTCGGCCGGCCACTCCTGGGAATGTTCATCACTGTTCCATGTGTTTGCCATTTGTGGATAATGGCTCTCACTGCGGTTCGCTGGAGTCCCAAAGCTTTAGAAATGGCTTTATAACCTTTACCAGACTGATAGATTTCAATTACAGTACTTTTGTTCTCATTTGTTCCTGAATTTCTTTGGATCTTGGCATGATGTCTAGCTTGTGAGGTGCTTTTGGTCTACTTCTCTGTGTCAGATAGCTCCTATTTAAGTGATTTCTTGATTGAAACAGGTGTGGCAGTAATCAGGCCTGGGGGTGACTACAGAATTTGAACTCAGGTGTAATAAACCACCTTTAAGTATTTTTTTAACAAGGGGGGGCAATCACTTTTTCACACAGGGCCATGTAGATTTGGAGTTTTTTTTTCTCACTAAATAATAAAAACCATCATTTAAAACTGCATTTTGTGTTCAATTATGTTATCTTTGACTAATAGTTAACGGTTTTTGATGAGCAGAAACATTTAAGTGTGACAAACATGCAAAAGAACAAGAAATCAGGAAGGGGGCAAATAGTTTTTCACACCACTGTAGTAAAAATCATCACAAGTACCCCTTGACAAATATATATTTGATTGTAGTACATGATAATTGGTTCTAAACAATTTCCAAGCATTTACTATTGCTTTTAACTAACTAGAATGTTAACTTGGTGTTGTTTAAATAAGATTTATCATTTTCTAAATCTCTAAATTTGTTATTCTTGGTTAAGTATATCAAGCCTGAGTACCCCCTGGAACCATCAGAGGTACCCCCTGGGGTACGCGCACCGCACGTTGAGAACCTAGGTTGTAAGGGACACTTCGAACAGGTATTGTGGCAGGTTTGGTATTTTCGGACGCGCCTTGGAAGGTGGTGGTATTGTCTGGAGGGTGTCGATGGCTTCTTCTCTGGTGTTCACAGTCCTGATGGGTGTTATACTGAGACTGGTAGTACTGATGGGCATGTTTCGGTGGCGTTTGCTTCCGATGAGGTCGGTTTCGGCTGGACTGACTCTGGAATTAGGCCTTGTCGGGCTGTCCTGACCTTCATGAGTCTTCAGTTAGAGTCTTTTGTTAATATCAGTTTAGAGGGTCGTCTGGAATCCGACCCTAGAGGGGGGGGGGGGTACTGTGAGGATCTGCTCGGCTGCCTGCGCAGACAGGCAGCCTTTTGACCACTGTTCAGGTCTGCATTCTGCAGGTCTCTGGAAGAGAGACCTTTTGTCAGTATTGCAGCTTGCTGCTGAGGAATTTGCATATGTTTGTCATGCAGATTGCCTAGCCACATCCTTTGTAGGCTTGCTCTATAAATACTATGTGATATCACAGACCTGGGCTGGTCATAAGAGTTAGTTCCTGTGTAACACTCGCCTGGAGTGTCAGCCTTGCTCTTTGTTTGAAGATTAGCCTAGAGTAATTCCTGGAACTGCACTAGGCAGGTTTCCCTAGTGCAGTTAGGATTGCATATCTGTTTTGTTGGTCTGTTGCGATTGTCCTGTCCCAGCGGTGGTCGACAGGAAATCGTTCTGTATGTCTGGGTGCTAACCGGAACAGCGGTTGTTACTGGTAGTCCCTTCTGATCTGTCTTCCTGGATCGCACTAGCCACTTGCGCTAGTGCTGTGGATCCTTCTGGTTCTGCTACTCTGTACTTGGATCGCACTAGCATCTTGCGCTAGCGCTGTGGATCCTTCTGTTCTGTCTTCCTGGATCGTACTAGCCACTTTCGCTAGCACTGTGGATCCTATCTCTCGCTTGTTCATGTTTTCGTGTGTCTGTCTTGTCTGCCACGAACGCTTGCTGGAGGCTCGGTGAGGTAACCGTTAAGCAAGCGCTCGCGTTCTCTGTTTCATGTTTGTCTATGGGTGGTTAGTTAGGCGTGCTTGTCTCTGTTGTGCTTATCACGTGTGCACTGTTGCGAATGAGTGCGGTGTTCGCGCTTAGCTAGCGTTTGTTATTTTCCGTATCTCTTCATTGTATGATTTGCTGTGCCTTTGCTACTTTCGTGCTCTGCCTTGCTGTAGCCTTGTGTCACCTCTGGCAATCGCCTCTCTCGCGATTGCGTTCCTACTTCATATCTGCTGTTGTGTATGCACCGTCGCGGGTTGGTGACTAATTTGATGCACACACATACAATCTGTCCCTGTGCTCATTCTCTTCCACAATCGCTTCTCTTGCGATTGCGTTCTCACTTGGTTTCTTCTGTTGTGTGTCCACCGTCGTAGGTGGCGGCTAGATTGGTGGACAAACATACATTCCTCATCTGTGCTTATTCGGTCTTGTGTCGCTGTTAGCAATCGCCATCTCCGGCGATTGCCTTCTCGCTTTGTCTTCCTGGTTGTGTGTTCATCGTTGCAGGGGGCGACTAGTTTGGTGAACACACATACACTCTGTCGCTTTGATCTCTCTCTTTCAGGGCTATCTTGCCCTGCGTTTCTTCCCTTCGTACAATTCCTGTCTGGCGTGTGTGGCAGGGCAGAGGAGCTGTTCCTCTGCACTCCACAGCTCCCCCTGTCGACAGGAATTTCCCTCTACAGGTGCATTGCACCTTTTGCTGGGTTCCCGCAAATTATACGCTTGTGGAGGATTTCCGCCGTGTCAGCGCACGCCTTGTGCGCTGATCACGGAGAGAATTCCACAATCGTTACAATAGGGCTCCGGTATATTTTTTTTGGCAGAGAAACTGGAATGCCAAGAGAAAACCCACAAATACAAAGCCACAGCATGCAAACTCTGTCCAAGCTCGGAGCTGAAACCACAACTCTGGTATTGGCAAGAGTGCTAGCCACTACACAGGATAGATGACAAAATACAGGGGTTTCTCACTTTATTTATAATTTACCTCATTTTATAATAGCACAATCTGACAGACGTGTTTGATTTACATGAGCAGGTAGAATAACAGAGTAAAGCAGTTATGCTGAGCTGAGGGAAAAGCAAATAAGGCATGACATTCTTGTTTTACATAAACCTACATCCAGAACTGTGATCTGACTGTGGGTTGCTGGAATAAACAAAAGGGAAATGTTCTCAAAAACAAAGGTCCTCAAGCCTATTGATATGAAAAGTAGATTACTACCCTTCATATCAATAGGCTTGACGACCTTTGTTTTTTTTAAATGGTTCCAACCTACATGTCAAAATAAATATGAAAAACAAAATTATAAGAGTTGTATGAATTCCAGTCCAAGCCACCAATTCAACTACAGTAGAATCCCTTTATAGTAAATTCCAAGGGACCAGGAAAAGTAGTTTACTATATCAGAAGTTTACTATTTAATACTATCAGAATTGACCTTACATTGTATACTGTATGTATACAGATGCATTTGTTGGGACCTGATGACTGGGTTTACTATATCAGAGTTTACTATAATGAGAGTCTACTCTAATGATATTCTACTCTAATATAAACCTGTGTTATGAACAGTAGTAGCCAATTTTGAATATCAAAACTTGAATCGAGGATTAAGAATAGATCCATTTCAAGGGGATGACCTGGGTCATGTGAAAAATAAATAGTGCATGAAAACAAATACTAGTTACTAAGAATCATATTTAAATATGAAATGCTATTTCATAAACTTTTGTAATTTTGCTGCAGAGTCTAAATTGTTGCAGGGTACCCTGTCTCATTATTTAAAGTGGACCTGAACTTTTGCACAAGACAGAAGGTAAACATATGCACCCTGAGGGCCCTTTCACACTGGTACGGTGTGGTGCAGTAAATGTACCGCACCTCACTGCAGCCTAATGAAAGTCTATGGGGTGGTTTATACTACCCACGTTGTGGTACGCTGCGCCGGAGGTGCCCTAACGCGAGCGCATACCTGCATAGCCGCGTGGCTCCTGAGATGACCTGCATTGGACCGTAAGTCATGTAAGTGTATGGCGACGCAGGGGTTTTTTAAAATGTTGGCGGCGGCATTACGGCCGTGCAAGTGTATTTTTACAGTACGCTTCTGCGCACTTCCGTATATCTGAAACAGGAAGTGAACGCAAGCATTGCTTCTTGTTTGGATGTTGGCCAAAAGGGCATTATTAACGCGGTAATCCCTGGGGCCTGTTTTTGACAGTGCGGTGCTGCTACCAATCTCTAGTCTGAAACCAGCCTGAATGTACTTAGAGAGTTTAGTCTGTATAATTCCCCCTCATCTGTGATAAACGCGGACCTAACCTCAGATCACCCTCTCTGCTCTAAAAGATACGCAACAGCATAATAACCTTTAAACAAAAACATCTCTTTGTTACAGATGATACAAATCCTAAAATAAATCTGCACTGTTTCTACTTCCTGATTCATTAAAACAGACATATTGTTAACCTCCTGTGCTTTCAAATGGCCTTATCTGCCATCTCTGCCATAGGCAGTCATGTGACACAGGGAAGGGATCAGATGACAACTTGTGATTAGACACAAATGAGGGGGAATTAACCAGGCTAAACTCTCTAAATACATACAGGGTGCATTTCTCTATGTATTTCTTCAGTCCTGTGCAAGAATTCTTAAGCACAGGTTGTAATTTGATCCCTCAGCTGACTGCCATAACAGAGAGGTAATTAGCAAATACAGGATGTTAACAATATATCTTCTTCCACTGTAAACCTCCTCCCCCTTGTGTTCTTCAGCTTTCTACAGCCAGCTGTATGACGGAAGCCAGAGAATGCCCGACTTCTAATCACGCTGCTGGAACCAGCTCTGAACTTTGTGAAGAGGATTCTTACAGTAAAGTAAAGCAGGCTGGCGGGGACATAGCCATCTGATGGAGGGGGGAAATGAAGTAGAAATATTAATGGTCATTTCACACTGAATGCGTTGTGATACGGTTATTTCATTGCCAATATTATACCAATCGCAAGGGTACCAGTGTGATGATAAAAATTGCGGTAGCACACTGACTGCACTTAAATTTTTGGAAAAATGCAAACACTGGTCCTGCTGCATTTGCAACTGTGTCCAATTAAAATACATTTGGAAAAACACAAAACAAAATGGCAATCGCTTTGCAGTAAGGCCCGGTTCACATTAGCGTAAAAGGCGGAACTGAATGGATACTGTACAAATGGAACGGATCCAATGTTAACCTATGGAACCATTCACATGCATCCGTTCGTACGGATCAGTTGCGATACGTTCCGCTGAACGGAGTGCAACTTTGCTGAAGAACCAATTTTTTCAGACTGTTTCTTCCCACTAATGAAGAAACGGACTGTTCAGCTGCACCCGTGCGAGCGGGTGAGGCAGGCTTAAAACTTACCCAGGTGTCTATTGCAGCCAGCAGTAGAGAAGGTTTCTTCCAGGCTTCCTTCCACGTCATGTGACTAGTTAAATGACACGTGTAGTCAATCATGCGGAAGAAGACGGAAGCCTGCAAGAAACCCTCTCTACCGCCCGGCTGCAATGAAGAAGATGCCTGGGTAAGTTCTTAACCCTCCCTCACCCGCCCGGCTGCTGCACCCTCCCTCACCTGCTGTGACAAAATGAATAAAAACGGATCCGATCGACCGGTGATCAGATCAGTTTTCACGGATCTGTTTGCCAGTGTGTGGACCAAGTCATAGGCATCCGGTGAATTGTAGACTGGATCCGCTTGGCTTAAAAATACAGTGTGAACTTTCCCTAAGATTGCTTTTTAGAGTGAAAAGGAGCTCTTTTATACTGCCTGCATTGTGTTGCATTTTGCTTTGTAATTCCGATCGCATGCGATTCGCAAAACACAACCACAGGGCCCGATCTAAATCACTTTTTCTCCTAGGATATAAATTTCAGTCTTCTGTTTAAAATAACTTATCAACATTCTGCAATTGAAAAAGTACAAAAAAAGTAGAATACAATAACATTTGTAAAGTGTTTTTCTCCCATAGGACTCAAAGCACATACAGTGGGATGCGAAAGTTTGGGCAACCTTGTTAATCGTCATGATTTTCCTGTATAAATTGTTGGTTGTTCCGATGAAAAATGTCAGTTAAATATATCATATAGGAGACACACACAGTAATATTTGAGAAGTGAAATTAGGTTTATTGGATTTACAGAAAGTGTGCAATAATTGTTTAAATAAAATAAGGCAGGTGCATAAATGTGGGCACTGTTGTCATTTTATTGATTCCAAATCCCTTAGAACTAATTATTGGAACTCAAATTGGCTTGATAAGCTCAGTCACCCCTGAAACTACATACACAGGTGAATCCAATTATGAGAGATAGTATTTAAGGGGGTCAATTGTAAATTTCCCTCTTTTTTGATTTCCCCTGAAGAGTAGCAACATGGGGGTCTCAAAACAACTCTCACGAACTGAAGACAAAGATTGTTCCCAATCATGGTTTAGGGGAAGGATACAGAAAGCTGTCTCAGAGATTTCAGCTGTATGTTCCCCCAGATAGGAACATATTGAGGAAATGCAAGACCACAGGCTCAGTTCAAGTTAAGGCTTGAGGTGGCAGACCAAGAAAAATCTCAGATAAACAGAAGCGACGAATGGTGAGAACAGTCAGAGTCAACTCACAGACCAGCATCAAAGACCTACAATGTCATCTTGCTGCAGATGGAGTCACTGTGCATCGTTCAATCATTCGGCGCACTTTACACAAGGAGATGCTGTATGCAAGAGTGATGCAGAGGAAGCCTTTTCTCTGCCCACAGCACAAACATTTTGAGGTATGTTAAATCACATTTGGACAAGCCAACTTTATTTCGAATAACGTGCTGTAGATTGATGAAACTAAAATTGAGTTATTTGGGCATAACAAAGGGCGTTAAGCATAGAGGAAAAATAACTCAGCATTCCAAGAAAAACACCTGCTACCTACAGTAAATTATGGTGGTGGTTCCATCATGCTGTGGGGCTGTGTGGCCAGTGCAGGGACTGGGAATCTTGTCAAAGTTGAGGAACACATGGATTCCACTCAGTATCAGCAGGTTCTGGAGACCAATGTCCAGGAATCAGTGACAAAGCTGAAGCTGATCCAGGGCTGGATCTTTCAACAAGACAACAACCCTAAACACTGCTCAAATTCCACTAAGGCATTCATGCAGAGGATCAAGTACAACGTTCTGGAATGGCCATCTCAGTCCCCAGAACTGAATATAAATGAAAATCTGTGGTGTGAGTTAAAGAGAGCTGTCCATGCTCGGAAGCCATCAAACCTGAATGAACTAGAGATGTTTTGTATAGAGGAATGGTCCAAAATACCTTCAACCAGAATCCAGGCTCTCATTGGTTCCTACAGGAAGCGTTTAGAGGCTGTGATTACTGCAAAAGGAGGATCTACTAAATATTGATTTCATTTCTTTTTTTATGCACCTGCCTAATTTTGTTTAAACAATTATTGTGCACTTTCTGTAAATCCAATAAACTTAATTTCACTTCTCAAATATCACGGTGTGTGTCTCCTATATGATATATTTAACTGACATTTTTTATCGTAAAAAACACAACGCTTTATATAGGAAAATCATGGCGATTAAAAAGGTTGCCCAAACTTTCGCATCCCACTGTAGATATGTCTCAGATCAATACAGGGTTGCAGGCTGGACTGTGTTACAAAGAAAATAGTCAGGTGTTCATAAAACCCAGACTAAACAGGTGGCTTTTCAGTTTCAACTTAAATGCTTCCAGGGATGGAGAAGTCCTCATTGGGTGTGGCAGGAAGTTCCAAAGTGTAGGGCAGCATGAAAGAAGGCTCTGTCTCCAGAGGTTTTGAGGTGGACTCTGAGGGCAACCAAGTTATTAAATCCTTTTGATCTAAGATTGTGGGGGTGTGATGCAATTGCAACAGGTCCTTCAGGTATCCAGGGCCCAGATTGTGCAAGGATTTGAATGTCAATAAAATAATCTTAAACAAAATTCTCAATTTTATAGTTAGCCAGTGGAGTGAACAAAGGGTTGGTGTTATGTGGCAATGGCTGGGTTGGCTAGTTAAAGAGACTCTGAAGCCTCCTAAAATGCCACTTTTTATTTTAACATTTCTCTTCAGCAATATCAGAATAGCTAAAACGCTGCATTCCCGCAGCAGAACGAGGGTTTTCTAATCCCCAAATCCCTGGGGCAAAAACCGGGAGCGCTTCCATGTAGAGGCAGAGCTTAGGGCTGTAGTTCTGCCTCTACTCGCATCAATCCCCGCTGATCGCCGCCTCTCCCCGCCCCTCTCAGTCTTCCTTCACTGAGAGGGGTGGGGGAAAGGCGAAGATCAGCGGTGATTGATACTACTGGAGGCAGAGCTACAGCGCTAAGCTCTGCCTCCCCGGGCAGCAAAATCCATGACTTTGAAAGTCGTGGATCTTTGCCCTGGTATTTGAGGGGTTTAAATACAGCATTTTGCCCGTGGGGGCGCGGCATTTTAGCTATTCTGATATTGCTGAAGAGAAATGTTAAATAAAAAGTGGCATTTTAGGAGGCTTCAGTCTCTTTAACAGCCTTGCAACAGCATTCTGTACTAACTGAAGGTGGTGCAGGTCTTTGTTTGGAAGGCCTGTATAGAGAACGTTGCAGTAGTACAGCCTTGATGTGATGAAGGCATGAACTAGGGTTAGAAGATTCGCTGGAGGTATGAGGTGTTTAATCCTTAGGTGAAAGAAGGAATGTTTCACAACAGTTGAGATTTGATTCCTGAAAATAAATGACAACTGAAGTGAAAAGACTATGGAGGCTGCCATATTTCTTTCCTTTTAAATGATACCAGTTGCCTGGCAGACCTGCTGATATATTTGGCTGCAGTAGTGTCTGCATAACACCAGAAACAAGCATGCAGCTAATCCAGTCAGATTTGACAATAATGCCAGAAACACCTGATCTGCTGCATGCTTGTTCAGGGTCTATGGATAAAAGTATTAGAGGCAAGGGACCAGTGGGGCTGCCAGGCAACTGGTATTGCTTAAAAAGAAATAAATATGGCATCCTCCACATACCTCTTGCTAAAGTTCCTCTAAATTCTAAGCCTTGGGCAGGGTTCTCCTCCTTTTGTGTCCTACCTGATCATGCACCTCCATTACTGTGCACCCATGCTATGCATCTGAGTGAACTCAACTTGCCTAATCTCCATGCTCCATCCAGTGACTGACTAAGCATTACTTTGTACTTATACTGTTCTGCGTGATCTGGTTTTTCTTGTATTCCTGTATTGTCGTATTGCTGTATGTCACCCCTAAATATTGTCTGTAACCTAAATTAATGTCCAGCACTGCGTAATATGTTGGCACTTTATAAATACAATAAATAAATAAATAAATAAAGTTGTTCTTTAATTCCCCCTCAATCAGTACACCCAGGCTGCACGCAAAGTCTGAGTTGTTCAGGTCTGAGCTTCCTATCCTTAGTGGTTCTGGCTGGGTCTGGAGCTGCTGTGCTGTCGAGCACTGACCTCCGATAACAAGAACCTCATTTTTGTAAGCATTTAGTTGTAGTCAGTTATTATTCATCCACTCCTAAAGCTTAGCTGAGCATACGATTATTTGTGGGGTAGGGTCTGTGACATCAGGGTTGAATGATAAATATAGCTGGGTGTCATCAGCATAGCAATATTTCAGGACATGTTTTTAAATTATTTTTCCAAGTCGCAGCATGTATATGGTGAACAGTAAATGGGATAATATCGTGCCCTGGTGTACACCATATTTTAGTGGTACAGGGTTTGAGAGGAAGGGCTCCTAGGCCACCCTTTGTGTTCTGCCAGCAAGGAGTTGAACCACTGGAGAACTAAGATATCTATGCCACAGTACTCTTGTAGCCCGTTGAGCAAAACTGAGATGTCAAGCAAAATCAAGATGGAACATTGGCCTCTGTCTCTTGCCATGAGCAGATCGTTGCAAATCAGGCGAGGGCTGTTTCACAACTGTGATGTTTTCTGAAGCCAGATTGAAGAGGGTTAAGTATGCTTTTTCTTGAGAGCCTGGCTTCAAGTTGGAGATAGACAGCCTTTTCAATAACTTTCCCCAGAAAGGGGAGGTTGGAGACAGGTCTATAGCTGTTTAGAGCATTTGGGTCTAAGGATATTTTCTTGAGTAGCGCGGCCTGACAATTGCTTGTTTCAGACAGGTGGGAAACATCCCTTCTTGTATGGAACAGTTGACTATTTTGTGGAATGCTGGTGTAAATAGCTCAGGGCTTCTCAACATGAACTTAGATGGGCAAGGGTGCAGATCACAGGTAGTCTGGAGAAGGACAGTAGGTGAAAATGTACTGTAAAAATTCTTCTATTTTCTTGCTTGATGAAAGGGCATTTTATTGATAAGATGTGAAATTACCGGTAGCACCGGGGAGAAAACTTGGAGAAAAAGTTAACTAGATCGGGCCCACAGTTTTTACAATAGAGATCGCTAGTTCTAAACTGGTGCAATTGCACTGTAATGTTTCACGATCAGAAATAATGTGCATGTTTACCTGTGATTCCTACTACCCAAACAAAATGGCAATCAAGGAAAAATTGCACTGCAAAATCCCAAACGCAGGTGCATTGCGTTTTGCAGTGTGGTCAGCGGCTAAGTGGGGCACTGGAACACACACACCAAGCAGCCCGGGCACTAGGCGGACATCTTAAGAGCCTTGTGGATGATCCGCCTACCATTATTGTGTAATGTCCTGATGGGTGACTTGTAGTAAAAGCACACAGGCCCTGAGGCATACTAGAACTATATGATGGGGGTACTGCTTGGATACTATTATGCTATATTAGAAAGTTTATAGCAGGGCATTACAGGACATGACAATAATAGTAATTAGTGTCAGGGGGCTCCATGCTAAAATGGTGGGGGGTAGAATACACACAACTTCCTCCTCCCCCAACAACAGATGAAATTGAAAACCAAATCGGTGGTATCTTATCTTACAAGGTACCACTATGCAGAGGAAAAGGAAGCCATCCTCGCAGTGCCTGAAAGCTGCAGTAGTTTGCTGGCCTTCTACAATAGATTTGTTACATAGCATCAGATAGGTTCCCTATACTATACTGTCTCCAGTGAGGAGGAACTTCCTCCCCTTGCTCCTGTGCTATGTTCGTATCAGGCCGGTGACAAGCAGGCAGCACAGCACACGAGGGAAATGTACTTTGTATGAATAGTGCTTGTAGTGGCGGCGACTCCAGAGGGAGCACCCTCACCAATAGCTGCTGTCTGTAGCGCCGAGTGCCTGAGCCCCCTCACTCACTGATACTGCTGCTGCTAACTGTGACCTCCTCTCACCATCTCCTGCTCTTACAAGGAACGCCTGGTGCCAAGTCCATGTTTCCAGCAGGACGGTTTTAAAGCTTACATCCCGCGGGCTTCCGGTCCTGGTGCGGCTGTCGGAGCGGGATGGAGCGGCGCTAGCGGCGGCACCGAGGCGGGGAGAAGCCTGCACAGAGCGGGGAGGAGAGACCCAGCCCCGGGGGCTCAATGGGCGGCAGGAGGTGACAGCAGCTCCGGGCATACGGCGGGACAATGAAGCTCCTGAAGCCTGCCTGGGTTAACCACAATGGTGAGGAAGGGAACAGCGGGCGGGAGAGTGTGTGGCCCCTAGGGGCCCCTGAAGTTGCAGAGGATAAAAACACATTGGCAATTTTTTTTTTCAATTAGTCCCGATTTTAGTGAGTGAGTGATGGGTGAAGGCTGCAGTAGCTTGTGTCTGCCTACCTGTGAGGCAGCTGCAGGAATGGCAGGGCGAGGTCACCCAGCCACACACACAGGGGGGACTGCTGCTCACTGCTAGCAGGAGCTACCCTTCATTCACCATCTGAGAGATTTCACTTCCAGAACTAGAGTTTCTGCACTTTACCATTCATTATTCAAATATGTTTGCTGTGCTGTCAGCAGGTTTCAGACACTTAAAAATGGTTACCCCCCTTGAACATCTGCCATGTTTGTGTCTCACTGACACCACATCCCTTGGGGAAGATCATCTTGTAGCACAGAAATACTCCGTCACCTGCATAACATGATGCAACACTTAGCATCCACATCTGTGCACTTTGTACCCCTTTCTTCCTGAAAGATGCAAATTAGCAATTTTTCCATTCTATTTGATAGTTTGGGAATATGTGTTTAGTGGATTGCATTAACATTGCAGTAATTCTGTAACATTTGGGTTTATGTTTAAATTCTGCCATAGCCAATCTGAGATAAGCGTTTTGGTTTGACAAAATGCTTCTTTGTTCAGCCACAACTAGAATTACCGGGGACTAAAGCAGGAATTTTGCATGGACCAAATTAGATTGAGATGTTAATGACTAATTCACAGCTTAATCAGCATATTCATTAAGTAGTCATTAGTTAACTAATGTGATGAGACCCTTCAAAGTTTTAGCCATGATTTTGGTCAAACGAACAAAAATGTAATACATGGACTGTGAGTTATGGTAACCTCTCTAGTAATTTAATACATGTCTTCAGTTTTTGAGCAGTAAAGGATTTACTGTGCATACATAATGCATAATGATGTTCTAGTTTAAAAGGAACCTTGAGTTATAGGAACATGACAGGTGATAGTTTGTTCTATTTTGACAAGTGATGATTGCCTGCTTATCAACCTGCCATTTTGACTAGTTTTGAATAGTGATGGTTAATGAGATGCTAATAATTGCGTTAAAACAAATTTTATGTTACAGATATGTAAATATATGCAACTTGGAACTGTACCAGTCAAATTCAGCAGCTTATGATTTTGATTGGTCCAGCTTCATGTACCATAGATTTATGTAGAATTTTGTTCCAACATGAAATAATTAGCATCTCATTGACCATATCCAATTTTGATGCTACGTACACACATGCGACAACGATCGTTCGTTGAGAACGACGAACGTACTTTTAATTGAAGAAAGAACGACCTAAGTAAAGTTAGTTTTAAAAGGTGTGTAACGATCTGATCGTTAGAACGAACGTTACATCACGTAAAGCAACTATTGCGCCTGCGCATAAAAAATGAGAAGTTTCACAGAGAAATAGTGAAATGCGCATGTCAAGCCTAGTACGAACGATCGTTTCCAACGATGTACTACTTTTGCAAACGATCGTCGTTGGTTAAAATCCGCCGAGACAGAACTTTTTGTAGCGATTTGGCTCGTTCGTCGTTTGCCTTAATAGTCGGTGGTTCGTTTTTTGTAACGATCGTCGTTGGTAAAGATCGGGGAACGATCGTTACAAACGACTATAGTCGCATGTGTGTACGCACCTTTAGTCACGAACCTGGGACAAGCTTTCTTCAAATGAAGTTAGATGCTGCAGAAAACTATGGTTTTCTTAGTGTTTGTTTTTGTATGAGTTTGTGTGTTAATAATCTTTTTCAACATGACTAAAGTTTTATCAAATTTTTTTTTTTTTTTACAAAAACACACGCAGTCAATGAGACATATGCACCGCTGTTACAGCCCGCGTTTTGCGGCATTGCACTGCATGCAGAGCGTTATGATTCTGCACACCTTTATACTGCAACGCACCTGCCGCTTTGTAAACGGCACATAGGTGGTACGTTGCTATGCAGCAAGCCATGTTATAAAGCTGTCATTATGCCGCAACACAACACACCCAACCACTGTGAACGTAGCCCCTGTGAGGTTCTATGAATTGGTGCAGCACATTTTATTTTACAAAAAAATAGTTTTACTTTTTTTTTTTTTTTTTTTTTTTTTACCATAATTAATTACACATATATGAAAAGCATATAAAGTGTTTCAAACATCTTATGTATCTATGCTCCCCACTATTTGTTTTGTGTTATGTACATGCTACGGAATATGTTGGCACTATATAAATGAAAAATAATAATAATAAAGCAATGTGCCCGAACTGAGGCTGTGAACTAGAAGATAAGCAGAACAATCATGCAAGTAGCATTAGTCAGCTATGGCAGCACATCAAATTTACTTTCTGTTGTTTTTTTTTTAATTGGTTTAATTCTAAGATGAAATTTACATGCAAGGCAGAATTATTAGTATCTCACCATCTGTATGAGTCACTATGTTGTGCTCTGTAGTAAATTCTGGTTCCTAGATTTCTTGCTAGCAGGAATATGCATCTAGCACCATTTATTGAATAAGTATAAACGATGACATCCTGCTCACTGTAGACTATTTTTTTTTTCCTAGGAAAGCCAATCTTTTCATTGGACATTCACCCGGATGGCACAAAGTTCGCTACTGGAGGACAAGGTATGTTAAAAAGAAAAAAACAAGCATGGCTTTTGTTCCTAAGCACTTTTTGCAATGTTCTCTTCCATGCATACTCATTGAAAACAAGTGCTTCCCCCATTCCTCACAATCCACGGTTAAAGAGACGAACAATAGTCAAAGTTTTCATACCTGGGGCTTCCTCCAGCCCCATCTGCACGAAACGCTCTCACAATGGGCTCTATTCTCAAAGAGCCAAATTTTCCGCAAAATTTTACCGCTATATTCCCGCCAGCAGTAAACTCCGCATTTTTTCCACATTCACTAATATTTTCCGCATGTTTTCCGCATGCGGGAAAAAAAGATGCGGAAACAGCCATTATTCATGCGGGAATGATGCGGTAAAAAGGTCGCATGAAAAAGTGTTTAAAAAAAAAAAAAAAGGTAAAGTCCAGCAAGCACAGCCCTTAAGCCTCCACACTTCATTAAAGTCAATGGGATGCGGAATATATCACCTACTACTTGTAGGTGATAAAAAATCGGTAATTAACGACGAAATGATGCGCCTGAACATTTTTGTGAATTGATCTTTTATTGCGGAAAATACCGACTTTTGCGGAAATTTTTCCGCATGAATCCCGCACTTTTACCACACTTTTTCCGCATGCGGAAAAAACATGCGGAACATTTTGAGAATTCCAACTTGACAGTATTTTGGGTGCAAACCTCCCGCATGTACTTTACCGCATGCGGGAAGTCTTTGAGAATAGAGCCCAAAGCCATCCTCAGCCTTCTCCAGCTCTGGTACCGAGTCTTGTAACTTCGGCCAGTCTAAGCATGCGCAGTGCGCTCTCTCCAGTGGAGAATAGTACTGCGCCTGCGGGACCCGGAGCTGGAGAAGAAGGCTGAAGACGGTGGCGTGGGAACAATCTGTGCGGATGGGGCTGGAGGAAGCCCCAGGTATGAACAAAACTTTGACTATTGTTCGTCTCTGGTTTCCTTTAAGGTTAAGCGTCAGAAGGGGGTCTTTTAAGGTTAGCTTTCATTGGTGGATCTTTTAGGGTTAGATGGGGAGGGGGGTCTTTTAATGTTTGATGTCGCTGGGGGGTCTATTAAGGATAGGCGCTGGGGGGGGGTTAAAAATTGAGAAGGGGAGGTTAGAGTTAGGCATCAGTAGACTGAGGGCTCTGTGTAAGAATAGGGTTAGGTTTAGCTGTAGTAAAATATTAGTAACATTTTCCAATATTTTACTTATTCTATCAAAATTAGCACTGTATAATAGTAGAATGTTGGTAAATTCTACTAGCAGATATTTCCAGCCCAAATTTGCAGATGCTCTTTTTGAATGTATGTGTATTGATGGGCAGTTTACACTCAAGACCTCTGTGAGTGCTTTCTTTTTTTTCATCATATGCGCCAGGCTTGTGACAATTGTGCCTTCAACATGGTTTTTCTACTTTTCAGTGATTGGGGTTGTTGATGGTTTTATTTGTTAAACAATTGCCACATATCTTCATTTTATTGTTTTGTCTTTTTCTACTAGGGCAAGACTCTGGAAAAGTTGTTATCTGGAATATGCCACCTGTTGTTAAGGAGGAAGATGAGAAGAATGAAAGTATACCGAAGATGTTGTGCCAGATGGACAATCACCTCGGTACTAAAATATACTGATGTTTCTGCCAGCCATAAAATAAAACTTCAGTCAAATTTACTAACTATGATCTGTTCAGTTGTATTTGTTAATGCACCTAGAAGTTCCTTCTAAGCTACTTAAAGTGTACCAGAGCTCAAAAATAAGAAATTTTATACATACCTGGGGCTTCCTCCAGCCCCATCTGCCTGGATCGGTCCCACGCCGCTGTCCTCAGATGTCTGTGGCTCCGGTACTGGGTCCCTGACCTTCCATCAGTTGGGGCCAGTCTAGCATAAGAAAAGTGCTCTGTTTGCGTTTCTCTTCAGCAGCCGCTGGAGAGATACATAGATGGTGCACGTCTCCTACGTAGACTGGCCACGATGACGGAAGTGCGGACACCTCGTTTCTGAAGCTGGGGGCAGTGGAGGACAGCAGTGTGGGAACGATCTAGGCGGATAGGGCTGGAGGAAGCCACAGGTATGTATAAAATCTTCTTATTTTTTCAGCTCTGCGTCCCTTCAAAGTACACCTGAAGTGAGAGGGATATGGAGGCTGACATTTATTTCCAATGCAAATTGCCCAGCTGTCCTGATCCTCTGATTCTAATATTCCAAGCCGCAGACCCAGCACAAGCATGCCGATCAAGTGCTAAGACCCAAGTCTGACCTATCTAGATGCATCCTTGTTTCAGGTGTGTGATGCAGACACTACTGATGCCAAAGAGATCAGCAGGGCTGCCACGCAAATGGTATTGTTTAGAAAGGAAATAAATATAGCAGTCACTATATGCCTCATACTTTAGGTTCTCTTGAATAGTTCTAAATCCTGAGTGCTGTAATATGTAAATCTTGAGGCTTTGAGGGATAGTCAAGCCTTGCATTTTGTAAATGGAAAGTAAATCTAATTGTGTACAAATACCCCTAACATTGTCCTCTTCTGTAGCGACTGCAGAACATGCTGCTTTGCCAGGTGTACATAGCTTTAGGGCCCGTTTCCACTATCGCGAATCCACATGCGTTGCCCGCATGCAGATTCGCACAGCCAATACAAGTGAATGGGACTGTTTCCACTTGTCAGTTTTGCTGTGCGTTTTTCTGTGCAGGATTTTTCTGCACGGCAGAGCCCTCAGAATTCGCTTGCGTGTGGAATGCAGGCGAATCGCACGCAATGTATTTAATAGGGAAATCGCATGCGTTTTCCCCATGCGTTTTTTGCCGCGAATTCGCATGCGATTTCGCATAGGTACCCATGTTAACCTCCCCGGCGTTCTATTGAGATCGCCAGGGAGGCTGCGGGAGGGGTTTTTTTTAATAAAAAAAAAACTATTTCATGCAGCCAACTGAAAGTTGGCTGCATGAAAGCCCACTAGAGGGCGCTCCGGAGGCGTTCTTCCGATCGCCTCCGGCGCCCAGAATAAACAAGGAAGGCCGCAATGAGCGGCCTTCCTTGTTTTGCTTAGATCGTCGCCATAGCGACGAGCGGAGTGACGTCAGCCGACGTCCTGACGTCAGCCGCCTCCGATCCAGCCCTTAGCGATGGCCGGAACTTTTTGTTCCGGCTACGCTGGGCTCAGGCGGCTGGGGGGACCCTCTTTCGCCGCTGCTCGCGGCGGATCGCCGCAGAGCGGCGGCGATCAGGCAGCACACGCGGCTGGCAAAGTGCCGGCTGCGTGTGCTGCACTTTATTTGAAGAAAATCGGCCCAGCAGGGCCTGAGCGGCAGCCTCCGGCGGTGATGGACGAGCTGAGCTCGTCCATACCGCTCAGGTTAATTCACACAGGCAGTGACATGGTTAAAATCGCATTACCCTAACCTATGCGAAATCGCAGCAAAAACCGCATGCGATTCCGCCTGCGGTGATTTGCCGGCGATTCCGCAACGCTATAGTGGAAACGGGCCCTTAGACTTGGAATGAATTAAATGTCTGTTCATCTTTCAATGGACTAGTAGTCCTTCTCTTGTGAATGTAATCCCTTCTGACACACTTGCAGTGTACGGACATACAGTGATCGTTGTCTTACCAGAGAACATGCTCCTGTCTGTAGGGACCTCTCTAGCATGTGATGCTGACCGTTCGAGGAAAAGTAGAGAGTAGAGGTGATCCATAAAATGCTATTTATTTATTTTAAGCTTGCGTGACTATATAAGGCAAATTGTATGCAGCTTAAAATATGGCCAATCCAATTCAGCAGGAATGGCATTTGTTTGGGCCAAATTCAAGTTGCATACAATTTGCATTACAAGTTGAAAAAACAAACCTCTAATTGATCATCTCTAGTGATCAATGGAAACTGATTTTTTTTTTTCTCCATTTTTGAGTAATCCATTAGCAATATACAGGGTGGTCCCGGCGTGCCTCTTACTAGATCCCTTCTTTGTCTGTCCTCCCCAGCTTTATGGAAGCCTGTTGAAGCTTTTGCTGCCTTATGAGTAGCACTCTCATACAGCAGCAGATTCAGGTGACACAGGCAACAATAAAGCCAGGGAGGACACACAGTTGGGATAGCGTAAAGGTGCATACACACATCCAATTCTGATTGGCCAAATTTACCACCTCCCTGTAGTATAAGGGTCAACAGACTTTGAATACTTGTGTGTGTAGGTGAACTCTTATACTACATGGAAGTGGTAAAAATGGACAGTGATTGGCCAATCATAAATTGCAAGAGTTGCTCAAGGACCGGCTGGCCAGTGTTTGTCTGTATACTCACGCACATGACAGGCATCCAGGCCAGTCTTTCTTGCACTGCCCTGAATTTTATAGTATTCTACCCGTTTTACCCTTTTTGTTGCATAGATTTAATGTGGCTAAAATTGAATGAAATGTCAATATTTTCCAGAAATTGCTATTCGGATTCCCATCATTGGGAATAACAACTGCCTAATTTATATTTTGCAGGTTTCACTGCCAGCTAATCCATTGTGTTTTAGTTGGTGTTAAATATAGCATAGTCTTGATCAGGGCTGTGGAGTCGGTCCAAAAATCCTCCGACTCCTCAGTTTAGGATTCCACCGACTCCGATTCCTCAACTCCGACTCCTCTAATTTGCATATTACAATTTTGTTGATTAACAGTATGTAATGTGAAATTCGTCTCTTAACTGCCAACGCTTAGGAATTTTACAAGACAACTGAAGTGAGAAGGATATGTAGACTACTATATTTATTCCCTTTAGACTAAAATTAGTCCTTGGTAAGAGTACTTGTAAAAGGTACAAACCGGAACAAAGAACATCTATCAGGCCCAAGGCAATGTGACTGTGGGTACATGTAAGAGTGATGTGCAGGTACTCTGCAGGGAAATGGAGAGATTCTTCCTCTATTACACATTCTTCATGCACAATCTGAACAAGGTTTATGGGTGACAGACAACACCTCTATGTTCAATGTGCACAACATTCTCAGTGGATTCCCTGCAGCTCTGTGGGGAGTGCATATGTAGAGTATAGTACTACTGTGTAACAAAGTAAACCTGAGACAGATGAAATTAAAGTTTTATACATTCCTGGGGCTTCCTCCAGCCCCCTTCAGGCTAATCAGTCCCTCGCTGTCCTCCTCCGCCACCTGGATCTTCTGCTATGAGTCCAGGTACTTGAGCCAGTCTGGTGTAGTGCGCATGCACACACTCCGCCGCCGGGAGCGTACTACACATGTGCAGCACTATTGTGCAAGTGCAGAACGCTCCTGGCTGTGGAAGCGGCACGTAGCCAGACTGCTCTGACTGGCTGTATTACCGGGACTCATAGCAGAAGATCCAGGTGGCGGAGGAGGACAGCGAGGGACTGAATGGCCTGAAGGGGGCTGGAGGAAGCCCCAGGTATGTATAAAGCTTTTCTTTTAATTCGCCTCAGGTACCCTTTAATTCATAGTCGCCAAACCAAATTTTAACAAAATATCAAATTATTTGATTTCATGAGCAAAGAGAGTGCATACATTTGCATAAACCAGCATCAATGCAGAATTATTTCCATCTCATTGACCATCTCTATTAGTGACACGGCTACACATCAGGCTTTATACTTACAGCATAGATGTTATTTTGTATATATATATGAGATTCCTGTGTACACATATATACTTTACAGTCACAATCAGAAATGTACTGTATATCTGACTTTAAAAATATGGGGACTGCTTTATTGAAGCAGCACAAGTAACTAATTTTGATTGGTTTATTTAATTTTTGTGGACTGAACAGCTATTACTGTATATATACATTATTTTTAATGACTATTATCTGAGAAATAGAACATCTTATCATATTTTCTTTTTTAATTACAGTTACAAATTCATTAGGAGTCGGTGCATTTTTTTCCGACTCCTGACACCCAAAATTACTCAGACTCCACAGCCCTGGTCTTGATGTAGTTGAAGGGAAAGTGTACAAACTGTTGTTTCTTTGTGAATTAAACCATGCTTGCCTAGAGTCAGTGGATTCATTCTTGCTTATACTGTTTTTCAGCTTGTGTGAATTGTGTTCGGTGGTCCAACAATGGTGCGTTTTTGGCATCAGGTGGAGATGACAAGCTAATTATGGTCTGGAAGAAATCTGGGTGAGTTGAGTGCTTACGCTGAAGCATCTAAAGCCCGAACTACACGATGCGATTCTTTGTACGATTCGATTACGATTCTATTTACGATCCGATTAAATCAGACATGTCCGATCAGGATTCGATTCAATTCGATTTCCCATTGTTTTGCAATGGCAAATCAAATTGAATCGGATCCCAATCGGACATGACGGATTTAATCGGATCGTAGATAGACTCGAAATCGAATCGTATCGTGTAGATTGGGCTTTAAAGCGGAACTGTAGATACAAATTAAACACATTGTTTCACTTACCTGGGGCTTCCCCAAGCCCCCATCAGCCTTTCTGTCCCGCTCCGCTCCTCGACGAGCCTCCGTTCTCCCACCGCTAGCTACTTTCGGTTTCGCCGCCGGGATACTGCGCCTGCGCGGCTCTGGCCAAGCATATCCTTTCTTTGCGTTCCCCGCTATTGCAGAGGGGAACGCGAAGAAAGGATACTCTTGGCAGGGCTGCGCTGGCCTCGACTTACAAGTCGAGGTACGGAACGGAGACTCGTGGACTGGAGACTCGGCGTAGGACAGGACAGCTGCTGGGGGCTTGCAGAAGCCCCAGGTAAGGGAAACAATGTGTTTAATTTGTATCTACAGTTCGCTTTAACTGCATGAACTAAGGAACAATAAGCATGTTATATGAAGGTAGCTAGTTTATCATAAACTATGTAGTATATGTATTTCTTGCTATCAAACCGCTTCTTTTATTGAAAGCATAAAAGAAAACAATACATGAAAGTTAGAGCTTTATGTCAAACACAAAAGCATAATAAAACTTAATGAGTAAATAATGTAGGATCCATTTCAATGGAGAGAAACAGCTAGTGTTATATGCTGTTAGGGGGGAAAAGGTGGACCTTTTTTTTTGTTTTGTTTTTTAATACGATTCAATAATCAAATAAGGAGGCACTCAAATAGTGTTTACAAACTTGCATTAATCAGTTGTAGGTCAGATCCACATGTTTTGGTAACAGCCATCTTCTTCAGGTGTAAAAATCTATATGGATGTTGTAAAGACAGCATCCATACAGTATATACCCCATGACCCCCCCCAGTCATACTGACGTCAGCGAGTTTGAGCCAGTAGAAGGTGATGCAGTTTGGGTTCATTTATGTGTGACGTGTCAGCTGTTGCCACAGTGATGCGTCACAATGAAGGAGTAGACATAGTCTGCACATGTGTTTTTGGCTCAGGGTGAAAGGGGGAAAAAGGGGGGTTTAAGTATCAATTACTCTTGTATCTAAGAATAGATACAAGAGTTATCACACAAGTCACTAACCCAGAATGAGCATGCAGATCAGATTATTTGACTCTGGTCTGACACTAGTGGCTGCATGCTTGTTGTAGGTGTGTGACAATAAACAACTAAAGCCCAAAGCTTAGCATGATCGCCAGGCAAATTGCATGGTTCATAAAGGAATAAAGATGGTGGCCTCCATATTTCTTTCCCTTTAGATAATGTCCATCATCCTGTGAGGACTACAGTAATGTCTCCCCACCGAACCAGAGAGGGCAATGAGGTGCAAATAATTCTGAATTGATGCAGAATGTTTCAGTTTTTAAATGCTAATGTATATAGCTTGAAAATGGACAGAATTGAATTCTACCTTGGCTTCATACAGTTGGCGCATTTTCAAGCTGCATACATTTGCATAAGAATTGTATGCATCTCATTGACCATCCCAGGAAAACACCTGTATACCATACAAATATATGGGTAAATCACAATGCTGAGACCTTACCTTATGGGCAAAATGCGTCATTCTCTCAAACAAAACAAGTCCATCAAAACTGTAATTAACCAATTATTATTGATTTAAATTTGTAGTTTATCACATAACTACCTTTAATCTAATAGGCTTTTATTCCTTGTTACCCATATTTATCAGTACGAAAGGGACAGAATATAATTAATCATTCACGATCATAGATGTAGCAGTACCTAATCGCTGTATCTAGCCTGCTTGTGAAACCTCACTTTGCATTGATCTCCACCCCTCCTCAGTGGTGAGACATGGTAGACACAGTGAATGACCATCCACCTGAGAGGACATGTTGACTAAAAATGTGTCTGCAGGTGCCTCCCTGTCCCAACCAGTGGATCATAGCTATGAATGGTGCTTTATGCTTCTGAATCCTAACTTAACCTCTTGAGGACCATAGGCTTATAGCGCCCCCCCAGTGACCAGGCTATTTTGTTTTTCAAATTGGTGCTCTGCAGTTTTAAAAGCTCGCTGCAGAGCACTACAACTTGGCACACTAATGCATTTTTACTTCCTTTTGTTGCCACCAACAAAGCTTTCTGTTGGTAGCATCTGATTGCTGCTGTAATGCATGTTTTTTTAAAATTAATTTTATTGTTAATTTTATTTTGATTAAATTGCATTTTTCTTTAAATTTTCCCATGCTTTCCCCGACAGCCAATCATAGCAGATCGGCTCGCATAGGCCTATGAGAGGCGATCATCTGCTGGGCCACCCGTGGGGAGAGCTCAGTGACGAGCTGTCCCCGTACGGCGCTACTGTAGATCACAGCGCTGTACTCTTAAACGGGTTGTCTTTTTTTCTCTTTACAGTCTCCTAGCGGCGATTGCCTCTGGTAGACTGTTGACAGAGCAGAGCTCCCATTCAAGTGTGCACGATCCCCTGCAAACCACTCCCCCAGGACTTGACGCCAATTTGCGTTAGGGGGTCCTAAGGGAGCCACCTTGCAACCGCCAATTGGTGTTAAGTGGTCCTTAGGTGGTTAATATTATGTATGGTTTTACCTACATATAAACTACATATAAACTACCCACAGAGACACTTCAGAGCATAGACTACATAGCTGTTGTTGCAAGCTTAATATGACCTAATACAAAAATTCCCACCATTATGTGGATGTGCATCCTTCTTGCCCTTCACAATTGCATTAGAGTAGCTAGGCAAGGAAAGGGACCCATTCATGCCCTATGCTAATTGGCAATCCCCCTGGAGATCTACATTGTTCTCCAACTTATAAACACATGTTGGAAAATGCCATGAGAGTACCACCTCTGCATTTTACTGGTCCTCTGATACAGTTAGACTTGAGAGGGACCCTGTCAGCATTTCCAAGGTTACTGTGAATAGACTTCTGACCTATAGATCTGGACCTGTGCTAAAAATAAGCAGTGGATTTCAAAATCAAATAATTTTGATTTAAATTGAATGTATTTCATAGACCTTCTCGGTTGGGGACTTTTTCTACATCTAAAAGCAGATTCTGAGAGCCACACACCTCCACTTAATCTGCAAAAATCAGTTTTCTATGATAAGTTATTTTTCATAATAAATTATATTTGTGCATAGTGCTAATAGTAGTTACACAGAAATATTAGCAGACTACTTCCTTTATGCATTTGTTGTGATAACTCTTTTTTTTTTCCTTTGCATAGAAATTGAGCAGAATGTAAACGTGCCAGTGACCGAATTTTGGTCAGATTGCCAACCACTGCTTGAGTGGGTCACTTTGAAGTGGGGTGCTCCTATTTATCCTCCTGAATAAGGCTGGCATGTGATGAGTGTAATGTTTTTGGTCGTTTTGATGGCGGCTTACAAGATCACTTTATTTCTTGGAAGAGGTCCTAGATCTTACAGCAGTCAGACATGATCAGGGTGATGTGAATTTCATGCAGAATGCTACAGAAACTAACAGAGCATGTTCATATTTCAGGTTAATTGGGCCCACTACTGTTTTTGGCTCCAGTAGCAAACTTGCGAATGTAGAGCAATGGCGTTGCCTCACCATCCTCAGGAATCATTCTGGGGGTAGGTACATCTCAAAATCTAGGACGGCTTTGTAGCCGACTGTTAGTGGTTTGTATTTTCCATGTATTAACTGACTGCATTGTACCCTTGCATCTCAGATGTAATGGATGTGGCGTGGTCTCCTCATGATGCCTGGTTGGCTTCCTGTAGTGTGGATAACACCGTGGTTATATGGAATGCGCTGAAATTTCCTGGTAGGTTTTCTAAGGTTCATCTCTACAATATGCGGCAGTTATGATTTTACAAAAAAATCCAGTGGTAATCCCACATTTGTTAGCTGAATCCTCTTAATGACATAGTCATCTTCATCTTATTTATAGAGATTATTGCGACACTGAGGGGGCACTCAGGATTGGTGAAGGGACTTACTTGGGACCCTGTGGGAAAGTATATTGCTTCTCAAGCTGATGACCACAGCCTGAAGGTTTGGAGAACCATGGACTGGCAGTTGGAAACCAGTATCACCAAGCCGTTCGATGAGGTAAAAATGATCAATCAGCAGCACAATAATTCTAATAATTCTTTTTTTATGTCTTGAAATACTCATTTAATTGCAGAGATTTTTTTCCCCTATGATCTGAAAGTTACGGAGTTTAATTGGGTCTTTAAAGTGAACCTCCAGACTAAAAATCTACTCAGCAGAACTGAAAAGGCTTGGTGTTTCTTTAACAGTTTCACAGCATCAGAACTTTGTTTTTCTTACCAAAGCATCATTTTTAGCTGTATTTTTATCTAAGCTCCACCCATCAAAGAAAAAAAGCCTGGGCTTTTTTCCCTGATGCTGTGCACAGCATGATGGTATTTCCTATGTTGTTGTTCACGTTGCTTAGCAACTGGGAGGAGTGATCAGGACACAGGACAGTTGGAACTGTGTATCATACTCCATGTCACCTCATTACAACCAAAAAGATGGCTGCCATAATGAAATCAAACATTTGCCTGTTCTTTTAAAACCGGGTGGGTAAGAGATTATATTACCTATCTATTTTAATTAACATAAGTAATGTAACTTAATAATAGTATGTTTTAGGCTGAAGTTCCTCTTTAAGGTTTTCTTTTGTTTTGATTCAACTGGGTAATAACTAACTCTTGGCCTTCCCGACCTTCCTTGCAGTGTGGAGGAACCACTCATGTGTTGCGTCTTAGTTGGTCCCCTGATGGACATTACCTGGTATCAGCTCATGCAATGAACAACTCTGGTCCAACAGCCCAGATTATTGAACGTGACGGTTGGAAAACCAACATGGATTTTGTTGGACATCGAAAAGCTGTCACTGTTGTGGTAAGATTATCTTTGTGATGCAGGAAATTATCTGCTTTATATAAATATGTCATGCTAGATTGTTTTATTTATTAACATTTTATCAGAATTGTAAGTTGTAGTTCATTTGATCATTGAGCTAATTTTATTTAAAAGCTAGAAGAAAGGAAAATGTTCATACAGTATTACCCATCGTAGCTGGTGAGATTCCAGCTTCAGTTTTAGCAATGAGGACAAGTATTTGTGAGCAGCCAGTATTGCCTTCAATGCTCCTCTTCTCCAGTTTTTTAAAGTGAATCTTTAAGTGAAAACAAAGTGATGAGAGAAACAATTTTATCTATTATTATTTATTGTATTTATAAAGTGCCAACATGTTAAACAGCGCTGCACAATAAATACATAAGGATGACAGATGTAACAAGGTTATTCATAGGACAAAGCTATACAAGGCAAACTGGGTAAAATATACATGATCATCCGATTTTGGGCTGGTCAGGTAGGCCCAGTAATACAAGTACGAAGATGTCATAGGAAAGGAGCAAAGTATTTTATGGCTGTAATTCATTATCAGTGAAGGACTCTATAGTCTTACTGGGTCCTTGAGAAAAACTGTCAGTTGCATAGCTGAATATTAAGGGCTGGTGCACACCAGAAGAGCTTTTCTGAGTGCTTTGTGATTTTAAATGCTCCTGCTAGTGTTATCTTATGGTGTGCACCAGCCCTAACTCTGGCAGGCAGTGAAAGAAGACAAGCGTCACAGCATAGTTATTTGTGTGCTATGCACTGTACATACATATGTCTATCTCATCATGTCACATATCACTTAAGCTTCCATTTAAGTTCTCTTGTATCAGAATGTTGTATTTGCAGTGACGGTATTGCCATCTATAGCATGCATTTCATTATTTTTCTAATGGATAATGTATTTGTTTAACCAGTTAATGACAATCTATCCTATTAAAACGTCATGTTTTAGCCTGTTAACGGCAACATGACATTTTAATACTTCGCGTGTTCCCGCCACCGCTCCGCAAGTGTGCGGATCCTCTACCCAATCACACTGCCTGGAATGAATGGACGTGACCGCGATCAGCGGCCACCTCCATTCATAAAACAGGAAACTGTCAGTTTAATAAAATGTAAAAAAAAAAAAAAGTGATCACTTCCTATAATAGGAGTGTGTTTACTAGCGCCATCCTGTGGCCAAAAAGTAAAATGACACAAACCGGCACATACATATATATACACAATATTAATAAAATTAAAAACACTTCCAAAGCCCCCCAAGAAAATAAACACTTGTTAAAAAAAAAAAAAAAATCAGCTTAAAAAAATACATAAATAGTTGCCTTAGGGACACAGCTTTTTTTATCTATATTTTATGAGGGAAAATTACATTTACTTTACTACATAGGGGCTTGTAATTATGGAACGGAAAAAAAAACAAAACATAAAAATAACACCTATATTTCAAAATAATATATCCATACATTGTGATAGGGACATAATTTAAATGGTTTAATAATCGGGACAACTGGGCAAATAAAATGTGTGTTGGTTTTATCCACAGGAAAACATTTAATTTTAAAACTATAATGGCCGAAAACTGAGAAATTTTTTCCATTATTTTTGTATTTTTTCCATTAAAACACATTTAAAAATAAAAAAAATTCTTAGCAAAATGTACTACCCACATAATTGGTGGCGAAAAAAACGAGGTATAGTTCATTTTGTTGTGATAAGTAGTAATAAAGTTATTAGGGAATAAAAGGGAGGAGCACTGACAGGTAAAAATTGCTCTGGTCCGTTAGGGTAAAAACCCTTGGGGGTGAACTGGTTAATATTTTAAATCTTCCGCATTCCCAGAAATTTAATCCAAAAATCTTCAAGAAGAAACAGAAAAATGGGAGCTCCAATAAGGCCAGCTGTCCGTACTGCTGCTGTGCAGTGGGTAGCAAGGATCGCTCGCTGTCTGTGTGGGTGAGTTCAAGCTTGAATAATTCTGCAGTATGACTTTTGTAAATATTTATAGGAGAGCGTGCAGTGCATAGAAATGACATCAGTGCAGGTGGCTGCATAAATCCTTGGCACATTCTCTGGAGAAGGGTTTTTTTCTTTGGGGGGGGATTGACGCTGTTTAAAGGTAACCTGAAGTGAGAGGGATATGGAAGCTGCCATATTTATTTCCTTTTAAGCAATACCGGTTGCCTGGCTATCCTGCTGATCCTCTGCCTCTAATACTTTTAGCAATAGACCCTGAACAATCATATGCAGATCAGATGTTTGTGACAAGCTTTGTGTTTTTGTTTCAGATATGTGAGTCAGACGCTAGTGATGCCAGAATGATCAGCAGGACTGCCGAGCGACTGGTATTGTTTATAAGGCATTTAAATATGGCAGCTTCCATATACCTCTCACTTCAGGTTCCCTTTAAATGAAAGCATCCTGTTTGGTAGCGGTTAGGTTTGCTCACAGCGCACTTCCAGTTGCAACTTCCTACTAGTTTTTCTAGTCTCTAGTCCAGGGGTCCCCAAACGTTTTGGGTCGAGGGCCGGGTCAACATACTTCAGACTGCTGGGGGGCCGGAGTATACATAAAATGATGTAGAAGTCTTTGCGGGCCAGACAGTGAAGCATACCCAGGTGACAACCTGCAGTCCAATTGGACAACAGTGTCACCTGATGTGGAATTTGATTGGAAACCAGCAAATTACTGTTTCCTGACTAAATTCTATATGCGGACCACCAATATTTAAAGATGTAGCTCACCGCATCCATAATACATTTTATGAGTGGGCCGCCAGAAAAAAAGCCTCAGGGGGCCACATGCGGCCCGCGGGCCTTAGTTTGAGGACCACTGCTCTGGACCATAGATTTTTCCTTTTTTTTTTTTTTAATGGAGTCTGCAGTTGATTAACTGATTGGATTTGTGAGAAGTCACAAAGGTGGTTCAGCTTTTAAGCTCCGTACACACGCTACGTAGACCGTGGTCGTAACAAAACTTTTGACGAGCAAGTAATATCGGCGCACATTTGAATTCAGCGTTGGGAAAATGACGGTCCCCCGATTGGATTGTTACCGAAACGCTACAATGAGGACCCTGAAAGTGCGATATTTGCAAAACGTATCTTGAATGCATTAATTGTTTGCTATTGTGTGGTACAAACGATTAACACAGATTATTGTTCGAATTGATCCGCCAGGATGGATCGGTCTACGGGCTCGATTCACAAAGCGGCGGTATGGCAGTTTGGACGTTTTAAAGGTTAAGACGTCCAAACTGCAGCGCAAAAGACTTTGTGCGCCGAAAACGTCGCATTGTGCGCGGTACGCCGGAAAAAAACAAAGCCCGATACGACGATAACGTCACATGTGGTGTGACAAAAACGGGGCATATGGTGCCCCTTTAACGTCGCACCAAGATGCCCGACCTTTAGGGCGCACTAGTGCGACGTTTCAGGGGCACCATATGCCCCGTTTTCGTTGCACTGCATGTTTTGCGCGCAGTGCTACGTTTTTGCCGCGATGTAGCTTTGCGCGACTATTAGTACGCGCAAAGCTACTTTACATGCGCTAATGGGCTTTTCACTGCGGCGCTAACACTTAGCGCCGCATAGCCCAACATGGACGATAAGCACTGTCTTGTACAGTCGTTGGGGCACTTTTTAAAAAACTAATCTCCTCTAACCCATTGATCCTTGTTAGTTTCCAATGACTGTGGTCTAGTGTGTGTACATCGCTTTAAACTCCAGCTGTAGAGGAGTTGAGACTGAGATCTTCAGCTGTATCTCCACTTTTCCCTAAAGAAAAAAAGTATTTTAAAGAGAGTCTGAAGCGAGATTAAATCAATGATTTTAACTTGTATTAATGTTACGCACTATAGCTAGTGCTAAAACGCCGCTATCCCGCTGCAAAACGAGGGGTTTATAACCCCCAAATCCTTCTGCAAACTGCGGGGAGCGCTTCCTGATTGAGGCAGAGCTAATGGCTGTAGCTCTGCCTCTTTTCGTGTCAATCCCCGCTGATCACCGCCTATCTCCGCCCCTCTCAATCTTCCTTCACAGAGAGGGGCGGGGAGAGGCGGAGATCCGTGTGGCAATTGACACACATGGAGGCAGTGCTTCAGCTCATAGCTCTGCCTCCATGAGCAGCAAAATCCACGACCAAGAAAGCCGTGGATTTTGCAGAGGGGATTTGGGGGCATAAACCCCTCGTTTTGCCGCGGGATAGCGGCGTTTTAGCACTAGCTATAGTGGTTAACAGTAATACAAGTTAAAATCATTGATTTAATTTTGCTTCAGTCTCTTTAACATGTTTGATGACAGCTATGTCTATGTAACCAACCTGCCTTTTTATTTTCATTTTAAAAGTTGCATTGCATGGCTGTCTCAGGTGTTAGTAATTACTCCCAACAGTGCTTACCGTATGTCATTGTTCACATTACAAAGATAAGTCATCAGTAGCCCATATCCTTGTACTAAATTATCTTTGATGTTGCCAGCAGTTCAGTAGAGGGGTGAAAGAGCTTATAAAAGTCAATTTGCAATTGTGGTAACAGTGGGACATATTCAATGCACATTCAGCCTGATTAGTGTGGCATCTTATTCTGTAAATTTTGGAGCTGATATGCCTGTATTTGAAAAAGTATGTAAAAGAATGCAAGTATTCTGTGTTGTTGATCAGAGGTTCAGTTTAACATCTTTTAAGCACTCTTAAGTACACTAATAACACTTTATTTGACATACAATGCTAGTCCAAGGGCTGTGAAGCATTGGTTTAGCATGGCTGTGAGTGAAGTGGCTGCTTTGGAATTTGTACGAAGCTTCTGTCCAAGACTATAAATAAAAGCACAATCAGGAGAATAGTAGTATGAATTTGAGTGCTTTAGATGTTATGTGATGCTAATGAGAGCTGATATGCTAGGGCTGTGTTGCATGAGAGACTTAATTGCTGCTACTAGTCAAATTTTAATGTTACCCAATGCAGTTTCTAAGAAGAAATGACATATTGCATGAACTAGTTTCTACTACTATAGGGAAACATGGTAGCAGTTGCATTTGGTAACATTAGTAGCAGCTGCCCAGTAACTTAGCAGCAACTAAGTTTAATGCATGACATGGCCCTAAGATATAACTTATTTATTATTCAGCTTGCCTTATTAAAGGAGTGTCTGTTCTTTTTCAGCTTACCTGCCTTAAGAGACCCTTGGTGGTAATCCATGATTTATTTGACAAATCTATTATGGACATCTCATGGTAACTGTCTTCCTATGTTGATATTTGTTTTTATTATTTTACCTTCTGTTTGAATACATACGGCTGCACATAATGAGGATGTTCTCCTTAGGACAATTGTTCATCCTGCACGTATCAAAGTTGCCATTAACGATACAATTCTCCGTATGATTGGAAACGATTGTTTTGGGCCCACCAACTGAAAGAAACGTTATGCAATTCATTCAGATAACTGGAATTGTTCTGAAATCAATCCAAAACATGGATCGATTCCATCAATCTAATCTATTTGCATAGCATCTTTCAACTTGTGTATGAACGGACGATCGATCGAAGTGGATAATCTATCTTCTAGAGAATTGTATTGTAATGGGCTCCTTTAGAGACTTCCTCCTAACTCATGAGTAACTTGTGAGTTGAGGAGTTCTCTGATGCAGAGTTTGGATAGGGCTTGTGTGAGTACATGGAGAAGCAGCATTTTATTATTATGTGTAAGAAAACGTTTGGGAGCTATACTTTATATATGTTTCATGTTGGGTCACATTAATTGGCTCACTTGTTAGTGGATTCACCACATGACTCCTGCTCCTGTGTGCTTTCAGGCAGTTAGAGGTGGCAGGGCCATTTAGTGCTTGTACCCAATTTTGTAATATAGCCAGGTGTCACAAGTGATGGATTTTGGTCCATCCAGTTGATACCTGCCAACCCTAACCCTGAGTGGATGCCCCCCACTGGGCTACATGTGCAGCATCTGAGCAGCATTGTTTAGTCCTCAGTTACTGGTCTGTCGAATTGCATGGTTTAACTGCTCTTCTGATCTAGACCAAAGACAAACCCTTGCATTTATTATGTGATAGAATGAAAGTTAATAGAGCAGATTACCTGAATTTACTTACCTCGTCCCTGTGCTGAGAGAAATCGCCTTTATGCGGCCAGCATTGCAGCTACAGTTCCTCCCTGCTTACTGTGGAGTAAAGTATGTAACTGTCCCCCTGCTTTCTCCACTGTGTTCATTAAAGCCTTTGGTACTGCTCATCAGCTTGTCCTGCCTGCAGTAAGAAAGAATTTCTCTTTCATTTTCCTTTAACTCTTTTAGAAGGAAACTAGGTTGAGAGTGTGAAGGGATAAATGCTCAGTAAACCTGACATGTGGAGAACAAGATGTCCTCCGAGTCCCCTCCATTGCACTGCTTTCAGCCAAATTAAAGCTCCTGAATGGCTGCATCACGCACTACCTTGATTGTGCTCCGATGACAGGGAGCGTTCTGCAGGTGTGCAGTTACTGGTCTATACAAACTGCACATGCCTAGAACGCTCCTGGCCCAAAGAGCCCGATCTAGCAGGCATGCATAATGTAATACATTGTACTAGGAACATCATTTAAATGTTTTGTGATAGCTGGGACAAATAAAATGTGGTTTTTTTTCTACAGTAGAATTATGTAAAGCTATAGAGGATGGAAATCAAGAAAGTGTATTTTTCAATTTTTTCCCTTATTTTCCCTATAAATGCATAGAAAAATAAAGTAATTACTGAAAACAAGTATTGCCCTCAAATGGCTTAATTTGTGGCGGAAAAAAAAACAAGATATAGTTATGGCCTAATGAATGGGAGGAGCACTGATGGGTCAAAATGGCTCTTGGCGGTAAGGGTAAAGGCGCGTATACAATCTGTACTTTTTCAAACGACGGGTCCGTCAGACCGTCCCGCGGGGCGGTCGTTCTGCCGACAGTGAGTGCATGTGAGTACAAGCTGTCGGCACACTGATAAGACGGTGGATCAGTCAAAAACAGTCTATCAGTTTGCCGACAGCTGGTACTCACGTGCTACTGTCAGCAGAACGACCGCCCCACGGGAGGTTCTGACGGACCAGTAGTTTGAAAAAGTACGGCGTGTGTACGCACCTTAAACTAACCTGTGGAGTGAAGTAGTTACTACAGTGAGTAACAGGTTTAAATGCATTGAATGTAAATTGAAAAAACTGTGCAGTTTACCAGTAGTGAAATAGGGGCATGGCTTGAAGTGTCATATTTATCTATTGGTGGGTAAAGTTGGGCATGCATCTTGTGTCTGTAGGCTTCTAAGATGTAGATGCATTGGATTATCACAACTCGTAAACACATCAACCAAAGCTTTGTATGAGAACTCGATGTTTGCCCTTCCAGTCACTGCTGCCCCAAGGGTTTCATTTGTAGATGCAACTCTGGACAAGTGACAGAAGCTTTTATCCTGCCACTCAGTTCAGCGTCACTCACTTTCTCTATTTTCCAATCACTTTAGTGTCGTAGCATATTCATAAAAGCTTTTTCCCTGGAATTTTCATAGGACGCTGAATGGTCTGGGCATACTTGTGTGTTCGATGGATGGATCCGTAGCTTATTTGGATTTTTCACAAGATGAGCTTGGCGATATACTGAGCGAGGAAGAGAAGGTAATGAGACCTGCCTCATTATTGTGTTCATACCTTATGTACTTCTCCATTTGTATTGTATGTTTATGCTTTTGGTGTATCGATTTATCATGTGCATAATTATTTTGCAGAATAACATCCACCAAAGCACTTATGGGAAAAGTCTTGCCATCACGACAGGATCCCAGCTTCCTAATACCATCATAGAAAACCCTGAAATGCTGAAATTCCAACAGAGGCAGCAAGCACAACAGGATGGAGAACATGGGGTAGCTGCACAGAGAGAAGCCCAGGCCCCCAAAGTGGCCAGCATGGTCAATGGAGAGAGCCTGGAGGACATCCGAAAGGTACATTATTGTCTGCAGCTGCATAACAAAGCATGTGTTATGTAATACAATCTTCCATTGTGTGGTTGAACTAGCATGAGCGTGACGTGTCTGTATGAGAAACCTGGCGTTTTGGAAGAGCAGGTCAAATGGCTCAGAGTTTATATTGTTTCTGCTGAATCTGAAGAACCTTTGTGGGGAACACAGAGCCCTGTACAAATATGTCAGGAAGTATAAACAAACAGAATTTTAGAATAAGTGTAAAGTAGCTATAATGATGTTTTAGGAAAGTTTTTGATTTTATATCACAATAGCAAGAATACACAAGCAACAACAAACATATTTTCCCAGTTTGCTTATTACACTTAAATCCCTAAACCACTGGGAAACGTTAAAGCGGACCTAAACGCAGAACATCCTCTGTGCGCTAAAAGATACGCAACAGCAAAATAACCTTTAAACAAAAACATCTTTGTTACAGCTGATACAATTCCTACAATAAATCTGCACTGTTTCTACTTCCTGCTTTCATGGAAGCAGACATATTATTAGCATCCTGTGCTTTCAAATGAGCTTATCTTACGTGTCAGTCAGGTGACACAGGAGAGATCAAATGACAACTTGTGATTAGACACAAATGAGGGGGAATTAAACAGGCTAAACTCTCTAAATACATACAGGGTGTACAGTATTTCTCTCTGTTTGTATCCTGTGCAAGAGTTCGGGTCCACTTTTAAAGGAACCTGTATTTATTTCCTTTTAACACAAACTCCTGTCCCTATTATGACTACTCAGCAGAATAAACTATGCTGCTTCTTCCCTGCATCTCTTGC